>NC_042959.1:51191041-51471041 GCF_901001165.1 Salmo trutta | reverse complement strand
CATTTCTTGGAGATTTTGGAAGAAAATGTGCTTTCTATGCACCGATAGGACAGGTTGGCGCAGGAGAAGACTAAGTTGAAATGAGTGAGTAATGTTGTCGTTAATGGTTGATAATAATCATTAAATAATTATTAGTGATATTGTACGATCTGAAAGAGGAGTTGAAAAGTCTTACCCCAGTATTTTACGACAGGCATATAATAGGTAGCCTCTTTAATGAAGCAATAATCTTTAACAAAACTGACAAATAATAATCTTGTCAATGCCACAAGGACAACAATTTAACTATAGCATATTTTGTGTCATTTATACTCTTGGCAAGGTAGCCTAGTGCTTAGACCATTGTGCCAGGAAGGTTGCTGGATTGAATCCCCGAGCTGACCAGGTAAAAATCTGTCTTTCTGCCTCTGAGCAAGGCAGTTCCCGGACGTCGAAGACCTCTCTGATTCAGAGGGGTTAGGTTAAATGCGGAAGACACATTTCAGTTGAACGCATTCAGTTGGACAATGTGGTGTTGACAGGATTATTTTTTCCCTTTACCTAATTCGAATCAGTTGAAGTCCTTCACCAGTAGAATTACTGGTCAGCAGAAGGCATCCTGCTCTAGAAATAATGCACCACTGCCCTCTTGTGCTTAACAGAAGCATTACAACTTTTTGCAACATTTGTTTCAATGAGCTTTTATGTTCATAGACAAACCAACCAAAACCAATCTCTCTTACCTTTGTAGTTTCTGTCATCTGTGGCAAGCAAATAGAAAAGACAAAATTACATTTGTTAATAGTCAAAATGATTTGGTGACTGGTAGCGTATGTAAATGCAACACTAATATTGTGTGATGTTTGTGAATTGTTTCATTCTTCATGGATTGATGCACTATACGTGTTACTCACTACACATGTACAGTACTCCATGCTCCTTAAATTGACATCAGTATGTAGGCCCACTGTAGACTACTTTTACTGTATTGTCTGTATACCCTGTGGAAGTGACGGCCACATCCGCTTCACTTCCGGGTCATGTCCCAAAATCTCTCGAATGGGCTTCAAGATTATATCACAAAATGAATTTAATATATATACAGTACCAGTCAAAAGTTAGGGACACACCAACTCATTCCATTTATTTATTTATTTTTCTATATTGTAGAATAAATGTGAAGACGTCAAAACGATGAAATAACATATATGGAATGATGTAATAACCAAAAAAGTGTTCAACAAATCGAAATATATTTTAAGTAGCCACCCTTTGCCTTGATGACAGCTTTGCACACTCTTGGCGATAAGGACGATAAGAACCAGTTAGTTACAGGCCGTCTGCTGTTTTGTACATTAGATTAAGCAGGGTTTTTTTGCCAGCCAGTACTTTTTGAAAATGAAAACAACATATAAAATAAATGGAGACCTGCAAGCTTTTCAAATTAGAGAAATATACAGCTGATTGGTGGGAGATGTAGTTCATGTGTGTAGTTCAAATGAAATGGTTGTAAATTCTCGACTTCGTGATTCTTCTTGGGCGTCAAATACGTTGAAGTAAATTCATACCAAAGCACATATACATTTGAACAAATATGAAGCCCATTCTTAGCCTACAAAACGAGAACACAGATGTAAAATTGATGGGGTATTACACAATCATAGGGTATTACACAATCATTCACAATTATTCATAAAATATGGCTTGTGTCCACCAGGTGGCAGTACTATAACTTCATGTTTAAGACAAGTACACAGAACATGGGGGTGAATGTAATTTGTATTTCCTGGATGTCTCGCATTCTCCCTTCTTGTCTCCTTCTCAAAATGAGAAGAGGAACCGAGGGGAGGAACCTCTGACCTTCTCCGCCGTTGTCTTTTGAGGAGGCGGCAAGGAGAGAGGATGCGAGGATTCAAGTAAATACAATTGACCTTCATCCAAAGAAGCTGAATACTTATCATTTGTACCTATACACACACACCTATGATTTGCACACAAAACAAAGCATATACACCATTGTAGAAAACATGCATGGACACACAACTATATTGATAATATATCAATGTACACTGAGTGTACAAAACATTAGGAACACCTGCTCTTTCCATGAAACAGACTGACCAGGTGAATCCAGGTGAAGGCTATGATCCCTTATTGATGTCACTTGTTATATCCACTTCCATCAGTGTAGGTGAAGGGGAGACGGGTTAAATAAGGATTTTTAAGCCTTGAGACAATTGAGACATGGATTGTGTATGTGCGCCATTCAAAGGCTGAATGAGCAAGACAAAATACTTAAGTGCCTTTGAACAGGGTGTGGTAGTAGGTGCCAGGCGCGCCGGTTTAAGTGTGTCAAGAACTGCAACGCTGCTGGGTTTTTCACACTCAACAGTTTCCTTGTGTATCAACAACGGTCCACCATCCAAAGGACATCCAGTCAACTTGACACAACTGTGGGAAGCATTGGAGTCAACATGGCCCAGCATCCCTATGGAACGCTTTCAACACCTTGTAGAGTCCATGTCACGACAAATTGAGGCTGTTCTAAGAGAAAAAGGGGTGCGACTCAATATTAGGAAGGTGTTCCTAATGTTTTGTACACTCAGTGTATATTGGTTTGTCTATGTATGTTTCCATGGAGCATATGTGTTGTTTTTCCATTTCGAAGCTAAACCAAAACATTTCATATCAACACAAACATCACAACTGAGTAACATGAAAAGACTGGGATTCCATTCCGCACTTACAGAGGCAGGCAGGTTTGGGTGAGTCCCACTTGCCCAGCTTGGTGCAGTGTGTGATGTTCCTGCCCTCCAGCATGAAGCCAGCATGGCAGCTGTAGTGCAGCACGGTGCCCTCCACCGGTGGCCCAGGGGGCTTCAGCGCCACCCTCCCATTCTCCAGGGACGTCCACACCCGAGGGCACAGCAGCACTGGGAGAGAGATGGGCAGAGTAGTGGGAGGAAGGTTAGTGAGAATGACAGTAGTCATATTTACATGACATGTACTAACTGCCAGTGTGTTTCTGCTCTGATGTCAACTCCTTATGGAACATATATGGCATGACAATTCTACAAGGAGTTGGCAAGAGAGCAGAAAACAGACTGGCACCCAGGCTACTACGGTACCAGTGTTCTTTTTTCTATTTAGTTTTAGTCTTCAAATACATTTCAGTCACATTTTTTAATCATTTCCTTCTTCGTTAGTTTTAGTTATTATCAGTCAACAAAAAAATCTGGACAATTTTTGTCTTGTTTTAGTCAGTGCATTTCCTTCCAATTAAATAATTCATTCACTACATGCCTAAAAGTATGTGGACATCTGCTCATCGAACATCTCATTCCAAAATCATGGGAATTAATATGGAGTTGGTACCCCCTTTGCTGGTATAACAGCCTCCACTTTTCTGGGAAGGCTTTCAACTAGATGTTGGAACATTGCTACGGGGACTTTCTTCCAGTCAGCCGCAGGAGCATTAGTGAGGTCAGGCACTGAATTTGAGCAATTAGGCCTGGCTCTCAGTCGACTGTCCAATTCATCCCAAAGGTGTTCTATGGGGTTGAGGTCAGGGCTCTGTGCAGGCCAATCAAGTTCTTCCACACCAATCTCGACAAACCATTTCTGTATGGACCTCGCTTTGTGCACAGGAGGTATTGTCATGCTGAAACATGAAAGGGCATTCCCCAAACTGTTGCCACAAAGTTGGAAGCATAGAATCGTCTACAATGTCATTATATGCTACAGCGTTAAGATTTCCCTTCACTGGAACTAAGGGGCTTAGCCCGAACCATGAAAAACAGCCCCAGACCATTATTCCTCCTCCATTAAACTTTAAAGTTGGCACTGTGCACACGGGCAGGTAGCGTTCTCCTGGCATCTGGGGACAAACTATTTTTACGCTCTTCGAGCTTCACTCCCTTTCTGTGAGCTTGTGTGGCCTACCACTCTGTGCCTGAGCCGTTGTTGCTCATAGACATTTCCACTTCACAATAACAGTACTTGCAGTTGACCGGGGCATCTCGAGCAGGGCTTGAAATATGAACTGAATTGTTGGAAAGGTGGCATCCTGTGATGGTGCCACTTTGGAATGTTGCTGAGCTCTTCAGTAAGGCCATTCTACTGCCAATGTTTCCTATGGCGATTGCATGGCTGTGTGCTCGATTTTATTCACCTGTCAGCAACGGGTGTGGCTGAAATAGCTAAATCCACTCATTTGAAGGGGTGTCCACATACTTTTGTATTTATACTGTATTTACCTCTTACTTCCATCATGTGCACATTCAGATAGACTTGTCCAACTAGGCCTACTATCCCCTAATATAGCTGGCACATTGCTATTGCGGCCGATTGTAACCAATGTCAGCCATGATTGACCATATAAGCTACAAAGCCTTGGCTACAGGTTAAACAATTTAGGCATACAGCTCTTTTCTCCCAATCATAACCATTGGATGGGGGTAAATAACAGTGATTCCTTTAAAAGGTGGAGAATCTGAGTTTTCCAACAATGCCAGAATTAATACTGTACTCCTAACCTCGTCTCCAGGCTGCAACTGCTGACGCAAAGAGCCTGGTAACAGTGGGGACCGTTTGAGATTTACTGAGTGACATGATAATCAATTCAAATTCTGAGCGAATCACACGACTATGAGGAGTCGAGGCAGAAAAGTTTTGTTATGGTGCATCACATATCGCCGTTCATGCTAATAGCTAGCCAGCGTAACTCGGCTAGCCGCCCTGTAACACGATGTACACTGATTGAATGCTGTTTACACACTTATGATATAGCAGACTCTGTAATATCCATGTTGCACGAGCTAACCGACCTCTCTTTGTTGGACACGAATACAAAACAAATACTGACCCCCGGATGCAGGACACTTAGAGGGAGGTTCTAAGGGTTGCGCTAAATAGTGATAGGCTGAGAGATCAGCCAATTAAAACCAGTGGTTGTGTCGTCCGCTCCTGCCAGAGGCTTCCTGTCAAGTCCCGTTCTGAGGCGCTCACCAGATGGTTCGACAGAAAGAGAGCCAGCTGGTCGGCTAATACTCCTAATACTCAGCAAATAGCATTAATATTTCCAATCTGAAATAAACTGCGCTCACATTTGCCGACCGTGAGAGCACCAACACAGATGAAGAACAGCGCACATGGGAAAATTGGGCTTCCAATCTGATGTGATCAAAGCAAAAATAAGCCTACATTGAAAGTAAGAGAGATTAAACGTTGTTGCTAGTTAAGGTTAGTTACAATTGAAGTGTCCTGGCCTGCTGGCTATGCATCAGTTAAAAAGTTTGACGAGTGACTGAAGTGACATGTGTGGGAGAGCTGGGCAGATCAGCTCAGCTCAATCAGACCGTGCAACTGAAAGACGTTAATTCTGCCAATGTGAGGATTGCATTACATAATCTGCAAACGCATGCACATTTATGATTGGAAAAAACAGATGAAAAGGAGCTTCATGTCAAATTGAATGCCCATTTGTCTCATGTGGAATTCTCATATCTCACATTTTCATCAACTAAAATGAAAACTAATTTGTTACCGTTTTCGTTTTTGAATGGCTTCTCGTTATCCTCATTCGTTTTCGTCAGGAAAAATAGGTTGTTGACAAATATTTTGATGAAAATGAACACAGAGCAGAATGGTGCACAACGATCAATGATACATCAGAGATATCCTTAGGTAGTGGCAGTGATATAGTCTAGTCAATCCAGGAACAGTGGCGGTTCTAGACCATTTCAACTGCGGGGCCAAGCTGGGGCCAGTTGTACTGTTAGAGGGGCCAGTTACATTAGACGTTATTGTTGTCATATCGTTTTCTTCACTGCATTGCAGGCATTAGCAGGCATTAGCAGGCAAAATACCATGTTCATAATCATCATTGTTACCACTGTCTAATAACGGATGTAAAAAAAGAATGATAGCAAAATTAGTTATGTAAAAATTATTTCATACTCCACATTTAGGGGGGCCACAAGGGGGTCCAAAATTGTTGTCACAGGGGCACTGCCCCCCCCCCCCCCCCCAGAACCGCCCCGTCCAGGAATTCACTCTGACAGGCATTGAAGAGGGAATTTACCCTTAGAGTGACAATAGAGTGACAATGAAGTCAAACAGGTTGGCTGTAAATAAAGTAGAGAGTACTTACGACACCTGCTGTGCAGTGTGATGTCGGTCCATGTGCCGTTGGGAAGGCACTTCCTGACCTTAGGGCCCACTATGACCCTGTTCCCCCTGCAGATGTACTCTATCTCGTAGTCCACTGGTAGGATCTGCACATTGCGAATCTGCACACAGAAATAGATGACGTAGATTTATGTTTAGCTATGTCTTTAAATATGTATATCATCTGACTAATGAGTCATTTTTCCTATAGGCTTCCATGCGTTGCTATGATTATGACAACAACAACATGGTAGCCACTAGATATGACCATGCTAGAGAGAATCAAAGGGGCGATAATGTCAGAATTGACAAGCAACTATATGAGCTATTTCTACTTTATCTAGGGTTGGATATGATTAAAGGAGTTAACGTAAGGGCTTTTGACAGTACTGTGATAGTAGTGATAGCACTGTGATAGTAGTGATAGTACTGTGATAACAGTGGTAGTACACTCTTAGAAAAAAGGGTTCCAAAAGGGTTCTTCAGCTGTCCTCACGGGAGAACCCTTTTTGGTTCCAGGTAGAACCATTTTTGGTTCCATGTAGAAACCCCTGTGGAAAGGGTTCTACATGGAACCAAAATGGGTTCTTCAAAGGGTTGTCCTACGGGGACAGCCGAAGAACCCTTTTAGGTTCTAGATAGCACCTTTTTTTCTAAGAGTGTACTGCGATGGTATTGAGAGTACCGCACCTGTTCTTGTGTCAGGCCTCTGTAGCGGATGCCTCCATCTCTGGGAGGACGGATGATGGCACAGCCTAAAAAGGATACAAGAGAAAGACATGATGCGTGGAAGAATAATCACTTACAGCAGTCTACATTACAGCCGTGAGATGTATTACACTCCAATTCAAATCATCAGTCCATCTAACGCCTTCCTCCATGCATTCAGCAACATTGTGATGATGCTCCATTTAGGTAATTTTGCAATCTCTATGGGATTTCTAACTGCTAACACACTTACACAAACACACATGTATACACACAAACACCATAATTACCTCCAGTTGTTGAATTATGTATGGCCACAACAAGAGATGGCAGAGCATACAGAATTATAAGAAACAATAGCTGTGCCATTACTGGATCTGGTGGGAGGGGGAGAGAGAGAAAAACTAAAGGATTAAATAAGAAGATACTGAAAGGAAGAGACAGAGAGGGAAGTTAGTTATCAACAGCCTTTATACAGAAGTACAGTCATTATATCGTAACAAAAACCTCAAGTTCTTTTTAGAACACCTACTCATTCAAGGGTTTTTCTTTATTTTTACTATTTTCGACATTGTAGAATAATAGTGAAGACATCAAAACTGTGAAATAACACATATGGAATCATGTAGTAAACAAAAAGGGTTAAACAAATCAAAATATATTTTAGATTTTAGATTCTTCAAATAGCCACCCTTTGCCTTGATGACAGCTTTGCACACTCTTGGTATTGTCTCAACCAGCTTCACGTGGAATGCTTTTCCAACAGTCTTGAAGGAGTTCCCACATATGCTGAGCACTTGTTGGCTGCTTTTCCTTCACTCTGCGGTCTGACTCATCCCAAACCATCTCAGTTTGGTTGAGGTCAGGGGATTGTGGAGGCCAGGTCATCTGATGCAGCACTCCATCACTCTCCCTCTTGGTAAAATAGTTATTACACAAGCTGGAGGTATGTTGGGTCATTGTCCTGTTGAAAAATAAATTATAGTCCCACTAAGCCCATATCAGATGGGATGGCGTTTCACTGCAGAATGCTGTGGTAGCCATGCTGAAAAGTGTGCTTTGAATTCTAAACAAATCACAGACAGTGTCACCAGCAAAGCACCCCCACACCATAACACCTCCTCCTCCATGCTTTATGGTTAGAAATACACGTGGTGATCATCCGTTCACCCACACCGCGTCTCACAAAGACACGGCGATTGGAACCTGTAAGTGGCTGTAAGGGAGTCAGGCACAGGAGCGCAGAATTTGGGTAGCAAACGGAGCCTTTTATTTTGATGAACAAAGCACACGGCACTAAGAACACTAAACACAATACAGGTTGGCATAACCCAGCGCAAACCAGTCTAACGTGCACATACACGAAACAACAAACAATTCCACACACAGACATGGGGGTAACAGAGGGTTAAATACACGTCAAATAATGAGGGAATGTAAACCAGGTGTGTGGGAAAACAAGACAAAACAAATGGAAAAATGAAAGGTGGATCGGCGATGGCTAGAAGACTGGTGACGTCGACCGCCGAACGCCGCCCGAACAAGGAGAGGAACCGAATTCGGCGGAAGTTGTGACAGAACCAAAAATCTTACATTTGGACTCCAGACCAAAGGACAAATTTCCACCAGTCTAATGTCCATTGCTCGTAATGCTTGGCCCAAGCAAGTCTCTTCTTCTTATTGGTGTCCTTTACTAGTGGTTTCTTTGCAGCAATTCAACCATGAAGGCCTGATGCACACAGTTTTCTGTGAACAGTGGATTTTGAGATGTGTCTGTTACTTGAACTCTCTGAAGCATTTACTTGGGCTGCAATTTATGAGGCTGGTAACTCTAATGAACTTATCCTCTGCAGCAGAGGTAACTCTGGGTCTTCCATTCCTGTGGCGGTCCTCATGAGAGCCAGTTTCATCATAGCGCTTGATGGTTTTTGCGACTGCACTTGAAGAAACTTTAAAAGTTCTTGACATTTTTTGTATTGACTGACCTTCATGTCTTAAAGTAATGATGGACTGTCGGTTCTCTTTGCTTATTTGAGCTGTTTTTGCCATAATATGGACTTGGTCTTTTACCAAATATGGCTATCTTCTGTGTCGTTGTCCCCCCCCCCCCCCCCCCCCCCACCACCACCAAGTCACAACACAACTGATTGGCTCAAATGCATTAAGAAGGGAAGAAATTCCACAAATTAACTTTTAAGAACTCACACCTGTTAATTGAAATGCATTCCAGGTGACAACCTCATGAATCTGGTTGAGAGAATGCCAAGAGTGTGCAAAGCTGTCATCAAGGCAAAGGGTGGCTACTTTGAAGAATATCAAATATCAAATAAACACTTTTTTGGTTACTACATGATTCCATATGTGTTTCTTCATAGTTTTGATGTCTTCACTATTATTCTACAATGTAGAAAATAGTAAAAATAAAGAAAAACCCTTGAATGAGTAGGTGTTATAAAACTTTTGACCGGTAGTGTAATTCATAACCATTGACAAGGACAACCCAGATAATCATCTAAACCACTGCCCAAACAACAACATACACCAACCTTCATATGTACACTATTCATCTAGTGACAAAAACCTCACCTACAGCAGTTCAGTGAGTAGTGCTCCTGCCGCTAAAGACCAGTGTGTTAGTTGTTACTAATATGTACTGGCTCCATGCGCTACAGAGAGATAGTATGAGAGCAGAACTCACTCTGCCATAACCCTGCGCATAATGTACAGATTTCATGAGCTCCTCCCACAGTGGAGTGGGATAGGTTAAGATCGCTCACTCAGTCCAACAGTGTGCTTTCAGTGCTAACACAGACGACACAGCAGCCATAGGAGTGTGTACTAAAGTATAAATACACCTAAATATAGCCACTCGTTTGAAGTGCTGAATAATGAATGCAACTTCATCATGTTGTCACACAGAGAGATGGGGAGAGAAAGAGGAGGGGAGAGAAAGAGGGAGAGATAGAGAGAGAGAGAACAGTGTGGAACAAAGCTCCGCAGTGAGACAGATGGTGGGAAGGAAGGGAAGGGTAGTGGAGGAAGACAGACACTGTTGGATACTTCATTAGCATTATGGTGTATTTTTAGAGCACTAACAAGAGCATGCAGGAAGAGACAAAGAGAAAGAGAGAGAAAGTGGGTAATGCAACGAGAAGTATGTGTGAGACAGAGAGAGAGAGAGAGAGAGAGAGAGAGATAGAGCGAGCGAGCGAGCTAGAGAGGGACAACACAGTGGGAGACACTCCTCACATACTGAGATACATAAAAGCAAACTGTGTGAGCGAGGTTTGGATCAGACAGATTAAAATATATCAAGCTAGCCAGAATAATAAATATTATGGTAATAACAGTGGCCTATATTAAATCAACAAGCTGCCGCTATATCTTTAGGTGCAGCAAGACTAATTGCAGCACCATGGACAGCGGATGTATCTGAACAAAAGATTCCAACTGGGACGAGCATAGAGAAACAGATATTTCAGGACCATGGACAGCAGCACCCACGGCATCACAGATACGTATCTAAGCCAGAGACCAAAACGGCGTCACACAACATTCCATCCATGAGATGTAGCTTATTTATTAAGCAAGCCACATCTGACATGCTATTAGAAAAATGCTAAAGCATTGCAAAAACAGCCATATGTTTACAATGGTGCGCAGGTGTATTTAAACATCGAGACACGTGCACTGGACTGATATTGCCTACAAAACGCTCTAAGGTGCCACCAACAGTAGGCTACCGGTAGTTGCTGGTCCGTATTGACACGGACGGGAATCCTTGACGGCCTATCGAAGAAGGCCAGCCCTATGTCCGTTTGCAGAATTCAGATTTGAGAAGTTCGGATTTCATGTCAATTCTAGCATGCCATTCATTCCCATAGCATAAATACATTCACTGAAAACGTGCAAAATATATCTCAAGATAAACTAACGTCATTAATAGGTGGAACTGTGTGTTATATTATGCTACGATAATACAAAACGATGTAAAGTCGTTGCTGCTTGGCGAAACCTGTCATTTACGAGAATACAATTTACAAAGGCTAGAGTAGACCTGTCATCTGAATACAAATATAATACAGTCAAATCTATGCAAGCTTGATTCCTTAGAATTATACACCATTGTTTAGGTTGCATACTGAGTAAGAGATTGTAGCATGTAATAATGTGTACTTACAAATACTTTCGACGCGCTCAGTCAAGATGACCGTATGTCCATCGGTTGCGACTCGTTTGGGATCACCCAAATGTCGAATTATTTGGTAAAATGTGCTTCTTTGCAACGTATTGTATGGCTATGTTTTTATGGCTATAAATGTGCAACCCGGTCCCCATGCATAGCGTATACATTGAATGTCAAAAACAACCGTATTAATCACTCTATTGCCATCTACTTTAATTTCGTATGGTGAAAAGTCAGAAACGAAAAATGTACATATAAATACACGCACTATATACAATCGCTTCCCCATGTACGACGAAACACCGAATCCTCACACTCCCTCCCTTTTTTCTCTCTCCCTACAATCTCCAGCTAATTCACGACGTCATGATAGAGACGTACGTAGGTAGGCCTACCGTGCATAAAAGTCATTTTCTCACGCACACATCTCCTTTTCCAAGATGCATGTTTACGTATTGGGCCACACCAGCAAATCGTGATCATAGCAAATCTAAGAGCTTTACATTTATGATAAGCGTTATGGAGTTATCCTAATCGGTTAAGTAATTATATGCAATAAGAAATATGGAAGATTCCCAATACATGCACTTTATTAAGCCTTCAGATCCTATGTCACTAAAGCAGGCATAAATCGTTTGTACAACATTGAGCCTCTATTTTCAGCGTTAGTAACACCAGAGATGTTCTTATAATACAGGATATGGTACCCCTCTCCCTCCTCCAGACATCTATTCCCGAGAGCACGTCTCCTTCATATTTATATCCTGTTGAATAATTGAAGCAGGGGGATAAAATAACTCATCTCTTTTCCTGTCTCCTCCCAACTCTCTCGCTTTTTCTGCAAACCCCACATTCTCTTCTTCTAAATCTGTAATTTAGTATCACATCTTCATCCTTAGACATTGAAGTACAGTATGAAGTAAAATACATATTTCAAAATACAATATATTGGGTCTTAAAATGGCAAAAAGTCAGGATTCCTCTTATTTTATTTTATTATCAGTTTGATATTGCATACATGTAAATAACAACAGTGAACTGTACTATATAGCTGGGTGACATCACACTACTGCACCACTTTATGAATAAATAAAGAGGAAGACATCAAATGGACAATGATTGAAGGGTTGAAAGCATAGAAATACAATTGCTAGTCATTCTATTTCTATGGCTGAGAGAATGAGGGGAAGAGATGGATATATTGGAAGTATGTAAAGAGCGGGACAGAGACGGAAGTCAAATCAGGAATACAGCAGATAACCAGCATTAAATAAGATCCCTTTAAAATAACTATACAAAGACATTCAAATAAATCTGTACATTTCATTATTTTCTCTAGAAATGTTGTAATTATACACAAACTTACATTTAATCTATTGACTACATTTCTTGTACCCTCCACTTTGCCAAAGCAGTACACAGACAACATATTCAAATTAATAAAATTAAAATAAATATAACAAGTCCAGGCAAAACAGAGTTAGGATGACTCGTAGATTATTCAAATGTCAAATTAATCATATGGTCAAAAGCATGTCCTTCATGGGAGTATTTGTCAACTGTTGACCACAGTTTAATACTGTATACACAGATCTGAACAGTGTGTTGTTGCAGCCAGTGCTATGCTGTCTTTGTTTGCGTAATACTGTGTCAAGGACAAGGCACATTTCAGTTTACGACCCAGGAGGCTCTAAAGAAACAATATATTGGGAAATTATTTTATTTAAAAAAAAATCAATTTTGTTTTTTAAAATTGGGCTTAAAATTGAAACAAGTAAAACATAATATTATGTCAGCGTGATATTTTATGAACAATTTATAAAAATGTTTAGTTAGACCTGAATACTAGTACACATATAATAAAAGTCAAAATAAATAGTCTGGAGTGCTTTCTGTCATCATCAGCAAGTTGTCAGAATGGAGTTTGTAACCCTCTAGCTTGTTTTGGGGTCCTATTGATTGGAACCCTGAAACCAGGTTTCCACAATAAGTACAAAAAAACTAATTCTTCTTGCACTTTTTACAATACGAGTTGAAATTTATGTACTAAAATAAACAATATCTACAGTATGAAACAAAAATGGAGCGTACATATGAATTCACACTTACTTTTTTTGTTGCAAAAGAACATTGATTTTAACTTACACCAGAAATTCGGTTACCGCCGTTTAGATTGAATAGGGCTCCCAGTTGTCATGTTTATTGTAGTCTCTTACTTTGATTGTTCCTTCATGCACTAGGACATATGTGTCTAAGGTTTCGTTATGGCCAGAATAAGGGAAGTAAAGCAGCTAATCTCAGAGGCATGTACAGTCTAGGAGTTTCAGTAGTGTTGTAATATGATGCAAAACCTGTCAGGCTCCTTATATTTTCAGGTCTTACTTGTCAACGTACCTGTGCTTCGTTACTACTGAGTATCATACCCCCCCAGTTTAAATGTGTTACTTTAGATACAGCAGATCTGATCTTCCTCATATTTTGGTCTTTTGCCAGGATAATGAGCTAGCTAGACCGGACACTTATTTTCAACTGATAAACTATAAGCGATAAGGACAGCTCTCACAAGCTGAAGCTCCTATGATGTTGCTTCAGGAACTGCTGTTGGCGCTGCATTTGCCCTTCCCTTCTTTCCCTCCCTCCCCCTCTCTCCTCCCTCTCATTCTCGCCATCCTCCCCAGGCAGACTGCCCACATCGCTAAATTCTCCGAGGTGTTCGATGGAATCGTATTTCTCCAGGTCGGAAGCGATGGTCTGCAGACTGAAGACGGAGAGGGAATCTGACCCTGCTCTCTCTCCATGTGTCTCGGGCCTCTCTCCCCCGCTCTCCCTGTATTTCTCCACCAGCCCAATTTTCTTATCCGCCACGCCGCTTCTGTCTACCCTATCAGTCTCTATTGCCCCTCCTCCACATGCCCCGCCCTCGACACCACACACCACACTGTCCGACTCCGCCCCAATAGGGGGACTCCGTCCACCACAGGCCATGGTTTGTCCACCGTCGGTTTGGTCCCGCCCCCGCTGAGCGTGGATGGCCTCGCTGATTTGCTCCAGGTTGCGCAGGGCGACAGAGTAGCGGTTTTTCACTTTGGTCACATGCTCCTCCAGCTGCATCACTTTGGTTTTGTGCTCCTGAAGCCACAGAAAACCCAATATGATGGAGAGAAAAGACAGATATTTTGAGTTGAGGTTCTCTATTTTGAGTTTCTCTCTACATTTATATTGTTTATATTTGTTTTAAGTATTGTTTGTGCATTGCCATTCAGGGGTGACAGTAATTTTGGAGCCCACTGTATAGACAGGTGTGTGCCTATTTCTGTTTTTTTAACAAATGTACAAAAATGTCTAAAAACCTGTTTTCACTTTGTCATTATGGGGTATTGTGTGTAGAATTAATTAATTTAATCCATTTTAGAATAAGGCTGTAATGTAACATAATGTGGAAAAAGTCAAGGGGTCTGAATACTTTCCAAATGCACTGTATATTATATATCTATGTACCTCAAGTATGTAGTTGAACTGGGCCTTGAGCTCGAAGTAAGGCTTGGACTTAACGATGGCCCTCTTGAGAGATTTCTGCAGGGTCTGGACTCGAGCCTCTGCCGTCTGACAAGAGTGGGTGACACGCATGTGCTCCCGTTCGCTGCGTAGGCGCTCCTCCTCTGCCTCATTCACCTTGCACACAACCACACAAAATGTTAAGACGGGAAAACACAACAATCAGTATCCTAACCCCCAACCAACCTAACAAAACAAACTGCCTAACTAAGGGAAAGCAATCCAATTAAAAACAGAGTTTAGGCATAGGAGAAAATATCTACAGTACCCAGGGGGTGGGGAATGGTAAGGAAAATACTGGAATACTGCTTACACTGGTAGCTGTGGTTTCCCATGTTGCCTTGGAGGTAGCATAGTTGACCAATATCCTGCCAAACAAGGCTAACTGCCAATCTAATTTTAAACCAGTTTTAGTCTTGGGGGAACATAGCTACTTGGCGGTGGGGATTGTAAGGGAAAAACAGATTAAATGAATACCATATCAGCTCGCTCACATACTAGCTGATGAACATATTTAGCATTTTATTTTGAAATTGACGCAGTTATAGCGGTATCTGGGATTTCCCCTGTTACCTTGGAGGTAGCATGGTTGAGCATCTCCTGCCAGGTGGGGTCCAGGGTGTTCCTGCCGTCGGCCATGAGGCCCTGCTCTGCCACGTACACCATCTCCCTGGCAGCTGTGTGCATGGAGACGGCCCGCTCATAGCTCAGCGCCGCCTTCTGGGTCTCCTGCTGAGCCTGTGAGAGGGACAGCCAATCAGATACTGAGAAAACAGTGCATGCAGTTGCACAGCAACCAACCACGTGGGACAAACGATCAAACTGTTGTTGAGATTTGAGAAAAGTGGGACAAGCAGGTGAATGGCAAATACTGCATCGAGTCCCATATTGATTCAGTGATAAAGAACTCTTGAAATGTGTTGTTGCAAATGCCACAAAATACCACACAGTGCATGTACAACAGTACCTCCTTGGCAAGTCGACGAGCCTCATAGTAGGGCCTGGCCTTCTCGATGCAGGTACCAAGCTGGGAGCTGTGGGCGTTTAGTTTTCTGGCTGAGTCTGTGAGGATCTTCCTATAACCCGATCTGGCATCCTACACATATACAACAGGAATTCCTAATCAGATTTCATCGTAATGGGCATTTCTGATCATTTAAAGAATATTTTCCAGATTAACAATGGGTTTACAGCATGTTATGGGAATTTAAAATGAACTGACGATTGATTCTTTGGAAAAAACCTGATCAGTACAGAAAGGGGCGATGTATGAGGCCAGATTTATCATGGGAGAGTTGATGATATCCACTTACATCCAAGTGCAGTTCTAGTTGGTTGATTTTTACACTGGCCTCGTTGAGGTGTTCCAACTCCTCCTGGAAACAGAAAATATATGAGGGAGCACAGGAGGAAGCAGATACTTTGATTAGTTGGTTTGTAACAACACAATCAGTTAATATCATGCATGCAACTAATTTTGTAACCCTTTAGCCACGTAGCATAGACCAGGAAATCCTATTGAGATTAAAATCTATTATAAAAGGGTTCGGTCAATTTTTCGCCACCTGAATTCTGGGATCCAATTCCTCTTCATATGGGCTGTGTTGTTCACCTTCGTTCTTCTCTTTCTCTGTACACTCTTCTCCCTCGCAGGTGTCTTTCTCTTTCAGCACCGTTTCAGCTGCATCTCCATTCATTTCCTTGTCATTTGGTTCCCCGCCCTTCACCTCAGCATCCGCACCAGGCGTCTCTTCCCTCCATTCGCCCACTTCGGGGTCTCCGGAGCCGGCTGGGCTCACACGCAAATCACCTGGCTCCATTCCAGGCCCAGTTAGCAAGCTAACGTTAGCTAACCAAATAACGGTACCTTTGCTTTTCTTTTTAGCCAACTAGCTATGTGTTCTAGGCAGTTACTAACTGCGTTTTGTATGCGTGAGAATTTGATTAGGACCATAGGGAAAAAACTAGTTTGAGAGACAGCAAAGCCAGACTACCTCTGGCGTTTCTAGTGTATCATTCAATCCCGCTAGTTTAGCCACAGCACAGGAGGCTAACGACGTGACGATACTACCAGTACAGTAGCTAGCTCTACAAAGCTAGCTTACGTTAGCACGTTGCATGAAAACAAAACATGATTTAAAAATAAATTGACTGCAAATAACGGACATTGAAATTAAATCTAATTGCCAATAAATAATTGTTTTTTTTTCATCACCAGTAGTCTCTCCATCTCTCCCTCCACCGCTTGCTTGCTAGCTAACCTCGGCTCTGTTCTTAGCTAGCAAAACAAAAAGTAAATAGAGAACGCTTACCTCGTCCTTTGGTTTGAACTCTTACTGGTTCCGTAGCCATGCTTCATCTTAGGTTTGAACTCATAAAGCTTCCGTAGCCACTTGCTTTTAGAAGTCCCAAACCTGCGCAGGCTTTTTGCAGAAGCAGTCTGCAAACATTTTGTTTATGAGTTCATTTCTATCCTAATAACAAATTAAGTAATTCATTCATTTTAAATGGTAAACCATTCGACATATGTACGGGATACACAGGGTATGCCCCATCCAACGAAATGCTTACCTGCAGGTTCCTTCTCGGCAATGCAACAACAATGAGAAATAATACAACCATAAAGTAAATGGCTAAGTAGAATATAATTAATATTTTAGCATAAGTATAATACAGGAAGGCACAATTTATAGTCCAATATTTACGTGTTTTGGGGGAGGGGTGGGGCAATTGTTTAAATTGTTCAGTATTTAGTTGACTTGTGTTAGGTGGAGATCATTAATTTGACAAATATATACACTGAGTATACCGAACACTTTCCTAATATTGAGTTGCACCCCTCCTTCCCATAGTTGTCAAGTTGGGTGGGGGACCATTCATGATACACACAGGGAACTGTTGAGCATGAAAAGCCAGCAGCGTTGCAGTTCCTTACACAAACCGGTGTACCTGCCACCTGCTATCATACCCGGTTCAAAGGTACTTAAAATATTTTGTCTTGCCCATTCACCAGCTGAATGGGACTATAGCTTTCACCTGGATTCAAATCAAATTTTATTGGTCACATACACATTTAGCAGATGTTGTTGCGGATGCAGCGAAATGGGTCAGTCTATGTTATGGAAAAAGCAGGTGTCCTTAATGTGTGTGTGTGTATATATATATATCAAAGAAACCTAGGCAGAAACAAATGTCATAAACAGCAGAGTTGATTGGTAGAATTTAATTCCGAAATTACATAATACAGCATTTGATGTGTGTCTTGCATTTAAATAAATACATACTTCAGTAGCCGTCTCTTTGGGAAAAACATTAAGCACTATAATAACCAGGTTAAAATATTGTCAAAACAGTTCTCCAAAAGATTAACTAAATATTGTGAAGCAATTATACTTTAGGACAAATCACTAGTTGACCACCACCAATATTGAACACATCACAGATATATTTTTCATCTCACAGAAATTAGTAACAGATAGGCTCCCAGAAATTGCATACAAGATTGAGGATAATCAAAGTGAATGTTGCATCGAATTTCATGTGCATGATTAGAGTATATAAAAAAAGAAATCTCTGAAAATAATGACATATCTCTACCTACCCTACTATCCCAACCCCACATTGTAAAAATATATTCATTTGAGCATATGAAAAAACCTGAGAAGTATGGGGAGAAAATCAAACATCAGAAATGGAAGAGAAAGGATAGGCATCTGTCATAACGATCTCACTATAGCTTAAAGCCAAAGGTCCACATCTGGCATTCATTGGTCTCACTTCCGTTGCCATAGTACTAGATGTAACGTACAGAGCCCTTTCCTCTTCAGTCCTTTGTGTTTGTCATCAACTCCAGGTTGGGTCATATTTGCTCCATCCCGGAGGGGGTGCCAGGAAGATTCTCCTTCCCCTTGACAGGAAACTGACCACTCCCCGATACCCTGTCCGTGGGACCCCTGACTTCAAGTCCTCCATCACACCCAGGTTTTTGGCCAACACTTTGAAACCATCTTTACTTGAGTAGTGCAGACAAAATGGACCCGCTCCTTTTAACTGGCCCTGTTGGACCTCTTCATATTTGACCAAAGACGCACTGTAAACCTGCTTCTCAAAGAGCTCCTTGTATTTATCCTCCTTCAAGTAAGCCAGATCCAGCTTGGTGAAAGGCACAAATTCACTATTCAGTTTAATGTAGCGTAGGTATTTGTCATAAAATTGGCCTAGGCTCACACCTTTCCGTCCAAAGGTTAAAGTTCTGGATATTTCGGGTCGAATACAGGCTCGATCTCTGCGCTGATCTGGCTGACGCATCCAGTCGTCCCAGAATGCACCAGGCCACTTGGGCTCCAGCTCTACCCAGAGTTCCTTGAGCATCATCCAGCCCAGCCCAGGGAAGAAGTCTGTCCTGTACAGGAGGTCTGCTTTACCAGGGTCGACGTAGCCGTCTCGACCATTGTCATTCCAGGCAGACACGCACCACAGAGACAGATCAGATTTCAGGATTGGGTGAAGGGATCTGAAGTACTCAAAGAAGTCTGGTGCCACCTAGTGAGAGAATGAAAAACAATGTTTTTTTTAGTTCAACTGGCAATTAGAGGATGTAAACAATGATGAGCACAAAACAAGTGGATTTAACATTTCACTTTATCACATTCAATACATATTTAAAGTCAGAGTAGAGAAAATGATTACCTCCAAATCATCTTCCACAATAACAACAGAGGAATGTGAAAGAGAGTTGAACACTTGGTTGAGAGCCCAGCGATAGTGCCTAGAAATTTTGTAGTAGCCCTGGAACTTCTTGTGTTCTGGTCTCACAGCAATATCTGACAGGTCTGGTTGTTTCAGGTGAGTTACCTGACTGCCATAAGAACCAATCACCTGTGCAGTCTCTGCATGCCCACAGTCCTGGCTGACTATAATTGGGTAGAGTTCAGCTGAGGGGCGGTACTCTAGGAGTTTGTCCAGGCAGCGTTTGACAGTAACCCTGTTACAGGCTATAACCAAGATGGGAATGACCACTTGAGGGGGGCCAACTCTGCTGGCGCCATTCTCATTGGGTTGTTCCCATAGTGACCGATGACCCTGTATCTGAAGCAGGATTTTTCTCTGCATTTCAAGCTCTGCCTCAAAGGCTTCTGCCATGTGGATCACATCCCCAGCCAAATCAGCCCCTCCTCGTCCTCCATCCATCTCCCTCTCCTCTCGACCAGACAGGGGTCGGCCCCACAGATAGAGGACCACGACGGCATTCCAGGCGACAAAGAGAAAAGCACCACATAGAATAGCAGAACCTCTCTTACGGAGCATGGCCCAAACAACTTAGGAGGGAAAGGAAGTTTGGAGGACTGGGTTTGTAAAAAATAAGTTGCGCCAAAGGAATGCAGAACGCAAAAAAGGACATGTGGAGAGGTTACTTGGTTAGTTTAAATATTATTGTATTAAAGTAATGAACACACAAGCAAGTAAATAGAATGAGGTAAAGCCGGAGTCAAAAAAAGACAAGGAAGATGTATAAGGTATGAGGGAAAAATTGAGGGAGCGCTGGATTCATCTTGGACAGGAGGTAGGTAAGCTGGTTAGGGGATGAAAGTGCTGTTCTTCAGTTCATACCTTCCACGTCAATCTGAAATGATGGATATAGATAAAGCACAGGGTTCAAGAGCTAGTCATTTAACAAAGTCACTGTCACTTACATTAATCGAGTATAAAACTATGAACTATAGGCCCACTGTAGATAGTTGGAGGGAAAGCCTTATCAGAAAGGTGATATTCTTAGGCTAATCGATTTTTTATATCACCTGTAGCTAGCTCTCGTCACGCACTCCCGGAATGCGACAGACTTACTTTATTTTCTGAGTAATCCATCCATTGTTTGAGAACTATATTGGACCTAGGTAATCTTTCGACCGAATTGCTTGGAAGCTAATGTTAGACAGAACATTGCGTTCCCAGATATTAGCACTTACCTCCTGTTCCTAACGTACAACACGTTCGGACTCTGCAGCCATTTCTTCCTTCGTTTCACTAACCTCTTCGATGACAATATGCAGGATCAATAAGCAAGTGAAGAGGAAATAATGTATCGTTGTCACACTTTGATTTTGATTGTGTTTGTTATGAAATCAACTTCATTTCGACAGTTTCCTTCTTGCCATATGTTTTCACAAGACTGCAGACTTCCGGATAGCAAATTTTTACCGGAAGCCCCGCCTTAACCGTCACCTTGAGAATTTATCCAACTGTACCAATTAGGGCTGACCAAATACAGTATAATTCATAATCATCAAACTGTGTACTAGTCTTAAGCCTATCTTAGATACATATATTTTGGAGAAAAACATTTTTGTCGTCTTTTTAATGTTCATTTCTTTTCCCCAAAATATTTATATTCCAGATAGTTTCATATTTCATGAGTGTCTTACATGGTAAAAATAATCCTTTATTTTTACAGGAGTTTTTCGTGTTGACAAATGCAAAAATATTGCATTCAGCACAAGGCCTGTAGGCCTTTATTGATCATAGGCCTACTTACCATTGCAGTAACTAATGGAAACAACATGCAATCAATTATCATACATTTCAGGATCATCTAAACGTGCATAGGCTATTACATTCTAGATAACAAAATATACCATTATTCTTGGTTATTCATCAAAAATACTAAATGTGGCTTCAGGCCAATAAAGATAAATATAATGTTACTATACAATCACAGTTGACACCTGTCTAGAATCAACAGAAGAAAGTTGTCGCTGGACTTATATCTCATTCTTGTAAGGCAACCTGGCATAGTTATGCAACAGGATAGGCTTATATAGTCTTTCACACACCCATTTGATTGCACCTTTAGTCATGTGATAATAGATTCCTAACTCCTTTGTGTCCGTGACAATACATGGAACATTTTGTATTTCATAAGGTGTGAAATTATACACTGAGTGTACAAAACATTAGGAAAACCTGGTCTTTCCATGACATAGACTGACCAGGTGAATCCAGGTCAAAGCTATGATCCCTTATTGATGTCACTTGTTAAATCCACTTCAATCAGTGTAGATGAAGGGGAGGAGACAGGTTAAAGAAGGATGTTTAAGCCTTGAGACAACAGACATGGATTGTGTATGTGTGCCATTCAGAGGATGAATGGGCAAGACAAAATATTTAAGTGCCTTTGAACAGGGTATGGTAGTAGGTGCCATGCACACCGGTTTGAGTGTGTCAAGAACTGCAATGCTGCTGGGTTTTTCACACTCAACAGTTTCCCGTGTGTATCATGTGTATCATATTTTGTGTGTGTGTGTGTGTGTGTCTGTATGGGTGTGCACTGCCCTCTGAGGTCCTTTGTTCAGGAGACTGGGAGGTGTCAATCAAAGGCTGTTAATCAAATGGACTTCCACTTTGTCCATTCAATGACTCATCCTGCAAAACGGAACAAAAATAGGCTACATTGTGAAGCATATTGTTTTGGGCATATTTGTCATTACATTGGGGTATGGTTTTCATTGGGTATAGCACACCACTTTTCATTGGTTCAGGCACAGTAGGCTACGGCAGAGGCATAATTATGAAATCTCAATGTTCTTCACTCACCTGTTGAGCAATACTTTTGACAGAGGTGCTTTTTCCTCTGATCGTGGTCTGTCCCATGGCAGCTTCACCTACATCATTTGGCCTGGACCTGCAGAACACTCCCAGTTTCACATGCATTATTTCAGACACAAACACGGTGAAAAAGAAGCATCTGTTCTTCAGAGTAGACCAACCATTTAGGATAAAAGCAGGGATCATATTTTCCTCTATTTCCTTATTGTGCCAAGTTATGGACACATTCAAAACGGCAGGGGAGGTTTCTATGATTTTGTCCCAATTTTTTTTCTCATAGTTCCTACGAGTAATGTCATTTTTAAATTCTTTCACATTGGGCAATTTTTCATTTTGGACATTTGGCATATTCAAGGAGCGCGGGACCCCTGGCGCACAAATTCTTAGCTCCGAAATCTTTACTTGACAGGTATAAAATACCGACTCATAAACTCTCGTCTTGGTGTTCGACGCAGGTTTATATTCCAAAGACACTCCATTTCCAAACTCAAGTCGTTGTTCTTGAAAAAATGACTTCCATATTGAGGGAGTTCGTTTTGGCCGCACGGTTGTTCGCTTGATTCCTGGCTAGGATATTCCCACGACACCGTAGAACAGCGGACAAAGCAGAAGCAGAAGGGGTAGAAGCCGTCGTTGTCGATATTCTAGTGGTGACTGTCCGCAACGTTAATTCTATTCAGTCACACATCTACCATTAACTTATGCAAGCACTGTAATTCAAGAGGAAAACATATCCATGTTTGACGACATAGCTATTCAACCCGAACACTCGCACGGTTAGGCCAATATCCAGTTTGCGTCAGGGGTCTTTCTGGACCGGGGTCTTGTTCACCCAAGCAGAAGCTCCGGCCGGGCCGGGATCGTGAGTATACTTTGTCAACGAGGGTGGGTCAATGTCCAGAAAATGCATAGGCCCGCTCCATGGCAGGAGTCTTCCTCTGCGCCGATGCCCAGTCCAGGCACGGCATTCAACCCAGCTCCGTGGTCGGGCGGGGGCTACGACCCGCACCGGAGCCGACACTAGTCACCCCCCCCATTTGGTTTCAGGTTTTGCGGCCGGAGTCCGCACCTTTGGGGGGGAGGGGTACTGTCACGCCCTGACCATAGAGAGCCCTATGGTGTTTAAGTCAGAGCGTGACTAGGGGGGTGTTCTAGTCATTCATTTTCTATGTTGCTGGTTTGTATGGTTCCCAATTAGAGGCAGCTGGTAATCGATGCCTGTAATTGGGGATCATATTTAGGAAGCCCTTTCTTCCACCTGTTTTGTGGGATATTGTTTTGGTTAGTGCATTGTGTGTGCTCTGTGACTGCACGGTTGTTATATTCATTGTTGTTTTGTTGTAAGTTTCACTATTAAATATAATGTGGAACTCTACGCACGCTGCGTCTTGGTCCACTCATTTCAACAAGCGTGACACAGTGGTTGAAATAGACTTATGTCAATGCCAACACCTGCTTGTAAAAAAAGGCGAAGACATACTAGCATAGCCAGATTAGGTCAAGTGGTGGTCCGAGCATCAGTGAAGTTTTTCGTTGCTTCAAAATGAGTCTTGTTTCTGCCTCACCACAATATTAACTTTTAGGTAACCATACAAATGTTATATTTTAATGATTAAGAGCATATTCCTTAAACAATTAATAAAAAGCTTGCATGTTTTACATCATATGCGCTTAGTCATGCTGTCAAATGTCACTGCCTACTTTCCATTATGAATTACTTGCATGCAAGGTGCACGGTAAGAGGTTTGTCTGTCACACTGACAACCATAGAATGGAAAACATAGCTACTACAACTAGAACTAGTCATGAGTGACACTGTTTCACTGATACATACACTGAGTATACCAAACATTTAGAACACCTTCCTAATATCCCCTTTAGCCCTCAAAACAGCCTCAATTCGTCAGGGCATGGACTCTACAAGTTGTCGAAAGTGTTCCACAGGGATGCTGGCCCATGTTGACACCAATGCTTCCCACAGTTGTGTCAAGTTGGCTGGATGTCCTTTGGGTGGTGGACCATTCTTGATACACACAGGAAACTGTTGAGTGTGAAAAACCCAGCAGCATTGGAGTTCTTGACACAAACCGGTGCGCCTGGCACCTACTACCATACCCTGTTCAAAGGCACTTAAATCTTTTGTCTTGCCCATTCACCCTCTGAATGGCACACATACACAATCCATGTCTCAATTGTCTCAAGGCTTAAAAATCCTTCCTTAACCCGTCTCCTCCACTTATCAAAACTGATTGAAGTGGATGTAACAAGTGACATCAATAAGGGATCATAGATTTCACCTGAATTCACCTGGTCAGTCTGTCATTGAAAGAGCAGGTGTTTTTAATGTTTTGTATACACATAGCTTTCAGTGAAATGTTAAAACAGTACACACACACACACACACACACACACACACACACACAGAACCTGTCAGGAAATAGTATATTAAAAAAAAGAAAAGAAAACTAAAAGCAAATGATCCTCTAATGGGACTAAAAGAGGAAGGTGCGACCAAGGTGCACATGCCATGGAACGTTCCGGCAGGCAAAGATCTTATCAGAAATCAAATCAGCACATTTGGTTTAACTGTAAGGCAACGGCATGTAACATTGCACTGGGCCTATTGGAAAGGTAATAGTTTTTTCAGGGTGGTAGGATACCTCTGCTATGGCATTGTTATTTTTATATATGTTTTTAGAAATGTATTATTCTTATTTGAACTCTATATGTATATTCATATTTTGTACGTACATACACATTAGGTAGACATCAATGAATGTAAAACAACATCTTGAGCTGCGCATTTTTACTTTGCAATGTAAAGAATAAGATAATGCTCAGTGTAATCAAATAATCAGTATTTGTAGTAATTCTCCATGGCAGACTTCAGTGCAATTACATAATACACAACTTTTTAATGAACTACATTTCCCCAGACAACATCAATTGTCCACTCTCACTTCACTGCAATAGCTGTCCCGTTCACATTTGGGTAAATGTTCCATGTTCATGATGTGTATACTGCAGGAAGGAAGACAAAATGGTGGATGAAAAATGACTCTTGATACACTTTTCCCATTAGTACTTCTTGTGCACCAGTCCTTCATAAACAACATGGTCCTTGTTATGTATTGACCCCAGTTGGGTGTGCTCTAGTGCTTTCAGGGTCACCTTTCTTTTCAGTTCATTCACATTTTCTTCGTAACTGAGTATTAGTAAAGAAAATGAAATGGCAGATACTAGGATCACTGACAGTCTTTGTCCTCTCAAAACATCGGAGTGATTCTCTCCTCTGGTCTTACTTCCTTTCATCCCACCAGCATCCCCTCTTTTCCTCAGGGTATTTGACCCCCTGGTTGACCGGCCTGTGGTTGGCTGGAATTCCCTTGCTGCGGTTTTTTGCCGTTGTGGAGGATCACATTGGGCATGACCATGAAGGCCAGGATGCCCATCAGCATCAGCGCCAAGGTGATGGTGATGATGGACGCCATCACGGTGTAGTAGCACTGGTCCGAGCGGAACATCCTGCGCAGGCGACCTCTGACCCTGCTAGGGGGGCGACCCACATCCACGACAGTGGCGAGGCCCTGGTCCATTGTGCCCAGCTGGATGTCGCTGGAGGCCTGCCGGTCCTGCTTCTTGAGAGTGGGCAGGGTGAAGCTGGACTTGGCCAGGCTAGTAGTACCAGGAGGGGGCTTCTTGAGGACCAGCTTGCCCTTGCTGCGCTTGAAGCGCACGGACAGCGCCCTCTGCATCTCTGGAGGGAGTTTACGGAAGATGTCCTGGTTGTTGCCCAGCTGGGGCAGGTTGCGGCCATGGGGCAGGTTGGTGAGCTCTCGACACACAGGGCAGGAAAGAGACTTGAGCTCTATGGAGGTCACGTTGATCCGGGCCAGGCACTCCAGACAGAAGGTGTGCCCGCAGGAGAGCAGCTTGGGGGTTTTAAAGACGTTGTCGTATTTGCAGAAGCAAACCACGCACTCAGTGTCCTCCATGTCATTTTCCTGGGGGTCAGACTCCTTCCGGTTGCTGTCATCTCTATCCCTGTCTTGCCTCCTGTTCTCCTCGCTTCTACCACGCTCCCTCCTCGACCCTTTGTCTCTCTTTCTCTCCCTCCTTCTCCCAGATCCCCCTCCTCTCTCGGAGTCAGTGCTCATGGACCTACGCACCTTAGTGAATTTCTCCTTTTTCTCCTTCTCGATGCTGCCTTTGCTGTCAGGTTTGGGTTTGACGTTCGGCGGCTGTTTGGCCCCGCAGCCTCCATCGGCACCCTGTCTTTCCCTGTGTTCACTCATGGTGGACAGAGTTAGGCCGAGGTGCTGTGGGAGACGCAGCTGTGATGGCTGGAGTCGGATGGAGAGTGACGTGAAGTTCTGGTTTTTCACGTCTCTCCAGAGGAGCTGTGAAGGAATGTGATTGTCATTGAGATAAGGCAATTGGTTTGTCACAGAGAGCTAATTTAGTTCAGGCAACATAAAGAGCATAGGGAGTGCATTTCTAGCAATGACGCAACAAAAAGTACCTCTTGTCTATCTCAAATAGGTAAAGACAGGGAAATATAGTTTAGTCTATGAATATACTGTAAGTCATTACTTGCCATATAATCTATTGACAAGAATTCAATTTATACAACAAGCCAATGCTATTTTTGAGTTGTCATGCTAGGTTCCATTCCCTCTGCTCGTTTGTGGATATGGATGAGCCATTGACAAACAAGACATAGCCAATGGTCTGTTTGACTGTGTAAAATGTAAATGACATTTGAACGTATTGACCAGGAACATGTTCAAACAGTCTTGGTGTTCTGAACGGTAGAGCTGAAAATGCTGAGCTACTGAAATGTTAAATTCACATACCTTAACACATGATCTAGTAGAGTAAGTCACTATGGGATTTTGTATCGGTTACTCAACAAAATTTGCGTTAGTTGTAACAGTCATCAACAACATTGCAAACTATTAGCAAATAGGGATACGCAAGAGTATGAGAGAGTATGGTACATTGAGTTCTCACAATGACAAGTTCATCAGGATGGTGAACACTTACCTGTGGCGGTAGCTGACATGTACCAGTCCGTCAGCGATGGTCCTTCAGAGTACTTTCCCAGTGGAGAATATCCCATTCAGTGAGTCCCTTGCATCTCCATTGTGACAATAATATGCCAAGTGAACTTTACTTCTCCAGTTTCCCCCCTCTTCTCTTAGCTGTTTATTTCTCTCCTTTCCCTTCTCTCTCGATCTGTAAATGTGTGTACGGTATTTCCTCTTTATATTCCTCCCTCATCCGTCCCATTTCCATCTGCGACCTCTCACTCCCTCTCGTCTGACCAGTCATACCAGTTTATTTGGCATTTAAACCACTGCCTCAAGTTTGTGTGCATCTCTGGAATGTGAGGGTAAACTCAATACTGTTATCGCATGATGTTAATGTATCTCATTGTGCGTATTTGTACATAGTTTCTGGAACCTGTAGAACTGCAATGTGGGTAGTCTGGGTACCGCTGCCAGATAGCGTTTTCCATGTCTGCGTGTGTAAACATTTGAAGTTTTCACGTCATGTTAATCTTTGCATAAACTGTATGGAAATGTCCTTAATGCTCATTTATTTCCAATGGCCACTACAGTTGTTTATCATCTAACTTTAAATCCCACATTCCAAATGAACGTTTTGACATTCTACAGACTAGAATGTGGAATGTGTTCGTTTCCTCGTCTGCTGTGGGTCAGGGAAGTGTTCGGCTGCATGGAAAACTCCACTAGACTCTTGAAGCAGAGCACCTAACTGTCCACTGCACTGCAACTTATGTCATGATGCTTACTTGTCATACCTAAAGTGTTTTTGTGGCATCAGACTAAAGCTTCACATGCAGGTTTACCATAATGACAAGATAAGCAGGATCCACCCAAAAGCACTCAAGGCTATCTGCAATGATTCAGCAACACCATTACGCCGTTCATATGACAACATTGAGGTCCAATGAACCTCACCCAGAACTAAAAATGTGCAAATAATTTCATTCACAAAGCCCTTTTAGGTAAACTAATGTTGAAAGGGTTGAAAAATCAGCCATAGAAGGGCACGTAATCCTGATTTCTCATTTCATTTAGCAAACTTAACAGAAAACACAAACAACCCACTAACAGCAGCGGAACCTTCTGCGGTTTCTATGACATGAGGTTTAAAAGTCCAACGAACATCAGCCAGATTATTAGTGTTGAGTTACTTGCTAATTTCACTCAGTTGAAAACATTCTTGAAGCCACTATAGTCAAACTAATGATGTGCACATCGTCCTGAGATCTCATCACGCTTCAGTTGTTTGAAATGCACATACTGGAACTGAATAGTATTTGTTGTATCCATTGGCTGATCCCAGAAAACCCATAAAACATACACTTCAACTAACAAACCTTGATCCCAGGATTGACATGATACTGGTAGAAAAACATTATCCTGTGCCATTCAAACAGGCAAAGCAGCAACCTAAATATAGCCCTGATACTCTGAACTTCCTCATAAAGGGAAATCAAAGACCAGAAGTAGCTAATTCTGTGTATGGCCTATCATACGGTTAATGAATAATGGGGACAGGCATTGACAAATGTTTGTGTTAGCAACTTTGTAAACTGTCAGACACTCCCATGTTAACAAAAACAAACACCAAGCGCCTAAGCTAGTCACAGGACAAAGCAAGTGCCTGTAAAAAGTTTATTCCAATAGAAAATAAAAGAGGAGATAGTGGAACCATACTGGAGTCAAACACACACAGCATTGTTGGCTGTCCGTCTGTTAGTGTAATTGGGACAAGAAAATACATTTACAAGCCCAACAACACCCAGACATTTCTCAAAAAAAGTTAACTATTTAGGGAAAGTAAATATACAAACTCTCTGGTAGTCATTGGCCATTACATTCAAAGCAGTAGCCCTGTCATTTGGAGTAGTCATTTGTTTTCATCTGTCTTGCTGCTTGTTTCTGCATCATGGAGTAGGGTGAAGTTACCCCTAGACGCTGATATTGGGTCCGTTATGCATCCCCCTCCCCCCAAAAAATGGTTAGACATGGGGAGGGGAAGCTGATTCTAGATCTGTACTTTGGGGAAACTTCACCCCGGACCCTGCATCATGCCAGACACAGGAAACTGACCGTCCAAGTGCATAACATTTCCTTATCATCAAGCTCGTCTAGCTCCGATAGGTGGTTTATGATAAATAAGCCCACAACCATGCAAGTTTTTATCCAGTTCCTTTTTTTTAGAGCTCAAGGGCCCCAAAGGTTTTTTGTAATCTCAGTTCCTTATGGCAGCCCTGCTTGGCTGTCTATCTCTGAGGGGAGAAAGTATCTGAGTCTTTTCTAGTTCCTGTCCTTAGCCCAGCTCTTCCTTGGCCTTGCCCTGTTTGCGAGGCATCTTCTTACTGCTGCTGTCCTCCAGCTCCTTGTTCTTGTAGTAGTGGGGAGCCACCTCCAGCAGCCAGCTGCTGTCTATCTCAATCACCTTGAGAGCCAGAGAAAGAGGTTCAAATAAAGGGGGAAAATATATTTACATTAATTCAAAGTAATGTAAGAATAACAGCACAGCACCTTCAATTGTATTCAGTCTGCCAACCCATGCTGTCCCAGTGCCTTCGGAAAGTATTCAGAACCCTTGACTTTTTCCACATTATGTTACGTTACAGCCTTATTCTAAAATGTATTAAAATGTTCTTTTTTTTTACCCTCAATCTATACACAATACACCACAATGAAAAAACAAAACCAAGTTTAGAACGTTTTGCTAATTTACAGTACCAGTCAAAGGTTTGGACACATCTACTCATACCAGGTGTTTTCCTTTATTTTTTACTATTTTCTACATTGTAGAATAATATTGAAAACATAAAAACTATGAAATAAAATATGGAATCATGTAGTAACCAAAATAAGTGTTAAACAAATCAAAATATATTTAATATTTGGGATTCTTCAAAGTAGCCACCCTTTGCCTTGATGACAGCTTTGCACACGCTTGGCATTCTCTCAACCAGCTTCATGAGGTAGTCACCTGGAATGCATTTCAATTAACAGGTGTGCCTTGTTAAAATTTAATTTGTGGGATTTCTTTCCTTCTGAATGCGTTTGAGCCAATCAGTTGTGTTGTGACAACGTAGGGGTTGTATACAGAAGATAGCCCTATTTGATAAAAGACCAAGTTCATGTTATGGAAAGAACATCTCAAATAAGCAAAGAAAAACGACAGTCCATCATTACTTTAAGACATGACAGTCAGTCAACCTGGAAAATTTCAAGAACTTTGAAAGTTTCTTCAAGTGCAGTTGCAAAAACCATCAAGCGCTATGATGAAACTGGCTCTCATGAGGACCGCCACAGGAAAGGAAGACCCAGAGTTTCCTCTGCTGCAGAGGATAAGTTCATTAGAGTTAATAGCCTCAGAAATTGCAGCCCAAGTAAATGCTTCACAGAGTTCAAGTAACAGACACATCTCAACATCAACTGTTCAGAGGAGACTGCGTGAATCAGGACTTCATGGTCGAAATTCTGCAAAGAAACCACTAGTAAAGGACACCAATAAGAAGAAGAGACTTGCTTGGGCCAAAAAACACGAGCAATGGACATTAGACTGGTGGATATCTGTCCTTAGGTCCTTAGAGTCCAAATGTGAGCTTTTTGGTTCCAACTGCCATGTCTTTGTGAGATGCAAAGAAGGTGAACGGATGATCTTTGCATGTGTGGCTCCCACCATGAAGCATGGAGGTGGTGGTGTGATGGTGCTTTGCTGGTGATTTATTTAAAATTCAAGGCACAATTAACCAAAATGGCTACCATAGCATTCTGCAGCGATACGCCATCACATCTGGTTTGTGCTTAGTGGGACTATCATTTGCTTTCAACAAGACAATGACCCAACACATCTCTAGGCTGTGTAAGGGCTATTTTACCAAGAAGGAGAGTGATGGAGTGCTGCATCAGATGACCTGGCCTCCACAATCACCTAACCTCAACCCAATTGAGATGGTTTGAGATGAGTTGGACCGCAGAGTGAAGGAAAAGTAGACAAAAAGTGCTGAGCATATGTGGGAACTCCTTCAAGACTTTTCGAAAAGTATTCCAGGTGAAGCTGGTTGAGAGAATGCCAAGAATGTGCAAAACTGTCATCAATGGAAAGAGTGGCAACTTTGAAATATCTAAAATATATTTTGATTTGTTCAACACTTTTTTGGTTACTACATGATTCCATATGTGTTATTTCATAGTTTTGATGTCTTCATTATTATTCAACAATGTAAAAAATAGTACAAATAAAGAAAACCCCTTGAATGAGCAGGCGTCCAAACCTTTGATTGGTACTGAATACAAACTGTGTACTACTCCCTTTACAGAACAGCGCAAACTGGCTCTAACCAGAATAGAAAGAGGAGTGGGAGGCCTGGGTGCACAACTGAGCAAGAGAACAAGTACATTAGAGTGTCTAGTTTGAGAAACAGACGCCTCACAAGTCCTCAACTGGCAGCTTCATTAAATAGTACCTGCAAAACACCAGTCTCAACGTCAACAGCGAAGAGGCGACTCCGGGATGCTGACTTTCTAGGCAGAGTTCCTGTTTTATTGGCCAGTCTGAGATATGGCTTTTTCTTTGCAACTCTGCCTAGGCCAGCATCCCGGAGTATCCTCTTCACCGTTGATGTTGAGACTGGTGTTTTGCGGGTACTATTTTATGAAGCTGCCAGTTGAAGACTTGTGAGGCGAACGTTTGGCAGCGATTACAGCATTGAGTCTTCTTGGGTATGATGCTACAAGCTTGGCACACCTGTATTTGGGGAGTTTCTTTCATTCATCTCTGCAGATCCTCCAGGTTGGATGGGGAGCGTTGCTGCACAGTTATTTTCAAGTCTTTCCAGAGATGTTCGATCAGGTTCAAGTCCGGGCACTGGTTGGGCCACTCAAGGACATTCAGAGACTTGTCCCGAAACCACTCCTGCGTTGTCTTGGCTGTGTGCTTAGGGTCGTTGTCCTGTTGGAAGATGAACCTTCATCCCAGTCTGAGGTCCTGAGCACTCTGGAGTAGGTTTTCGTCAAGGGTCTCTCTGTACTTTGCTCATTTCATCTTTGCCTCGATCCCGACAAGTCTAGGAAGAGTCTTGGTGGTTCTAAACTTCTTCCATTTAAGCATGATGGAGGCCACTGTGTTCTTGGGGACCTTCAATGCTGCAGACCTTATTTGGTACCCTTCTCCAGATCTGTGCCTCGACACAATCCTGTCTCGGAGCTCCAAGGACAATTCCTTTGACCTCATGGCTTGGTTTTTGCTCTGACATGCACTGTCAACTGTGGGACCTTATATAGACAGGTGTGTGCCTTTCCAAATCATGTCCAAGCAATTGAATTGACCACAGGTGGACTCCAATCAAGTTGTAGAAACATCTCAAGGATGATCAATGGAAACAGGATGCATCCAAGCTCAATTTCGGGTCTCATAGCAAAGGGTCTGAATACTTATGTAAATAAGGTATTTCTGTTGTTTATTTTTTAAATGTGCTAAAATTTCTAAAAACCTCTTCTCGCTTTATCATTATGGGGTATTGTGTGTAGATTTCTGAGAATTTGAATTTATTTAATCCCTTTTAGAATAAGGCTGTAACGTAACAAAATGTTGAAAAAGTCAAGGGGTCTGAATACTTTTTGAAGGCACTGTATATAATACTGTATACAAAGACAATGCTACCTGGAGTCACTTGATATAATAATAATAATAATAATAACAACAACAGTGGCAAGACAGCAACAACTCTCCCCTAAAGCTTTACTTTGTCCTTCATGGTGGTGGATTGATCCCATCTGACTCCAGATCTGCCTCACACGGAGAAACACACACACAAACATGACCACAAGTCTACTAGTACTGATGTCAGACCTGTCTCATGAACTCCTTGGTAGTGAAGACCAGCTCGTGGTAGATGAGCCAACGGGGCTGCTCCTCGAACAGGGAGCTGTTGGGGTGGACGTAGACTGTCTGCTGGTGCTTCACCGTCTTGTAGCCCCCCTTGCTAAGCCGTGCCGTGTGGTAGAAATACCCCGCCGTCACTGCCTGAGAGAGATCATTTCTATTTATTTCACCTTTATTTTACATGGTTGTCCATTTGAGGTCAAAATACATATCTTTAAATGAAGTATCAGTGAAAGAGACAAAGAGGATGTATGAGTGAATGTATGTGTGCACGCTGTGAGAGAGAGAGTGATGGTGTTGTTACTGAGATGGGAAAGGGGTTAGCACAGGGGTCCCTAATTACATTCAGCCGTGGGACAATTTTACTTGGAGTGTATGGTGGGGGGGGGGGGGACATAGTTCTAAATCATTTGTAATAAATAATTTGTTATTAAATAAATAATTTGTACACTGATATTTGATGGCAAAAATCCCAAACAGATTTAGTATTTGACAAAAACAGAGTCCTTTCAAACCTTGATTTGATACAATCTATTTATGCGTGGGAATACTTGGGAACAGATTTCCAAAATTAAAATCACTTCGAGATGATTCTGGTGATTTAATAGTCTTTTCAAAATTATTAAATATATATATATATATATATATATATATATATATATATATATATATTTTTTTTTAATTACTTGGGTTTCCAAATAAAAATCACCCACGGACTGCCTTTTGGGGAGTCCTTGTGTAGCGGTTTCACTGGTGGATGGACTATGATGATGCAGTTGGGAATTGGGAAAGCAGAGTGTCCATTCAGATGCATATTAAGTGAACTCAACCTGCCTCTCCAACTGAGTGGCCGGCTTAACGACCGGCATGATTTAAGAACTGTTTTCATGAGCAGACAAAAACTAATCCCATCACCTATAAAGGGGTCCATTCAATCCCTCAATACTGCTGCTAGAGCAGTGCTTTCTAAATTTGCAGTCAGTGGTTTAAAGAGGCATGCACACAGATGTAGCGTGAAGCACATTCACACATTGGCTACACATGTAACAAAGAGCTTGGTGTCAGGTGACACAGAAAATTAGAAGTGGAACAAAGTGGTCTAGGTCAGTGTTGGGACTGGGGGGAACACTGGTCTACACTCTAGGAGGGTGTTTTAAAAAAATACATGGTTTACAAGATGAAGCGATTTTATAGTGTGTTCATTGTCATGAGGTTAAGGTGCGTTCAAAGTCACACCGACCTTGCGGATGGGCACAATGTCGCCGCCTGAGCTGCACACCTCCACCTCGATCCTGTCCATCAGGCCCTCCAGCTGCTCCCTGACATCCCGCGCCCGCTTCATGGAGCGGAACTGGATGAAGTTCTCGTAGCACCACTGGGTGGAGTAGCCACTCTCCAGCCACTGAGGGACAAATGAAGCAGTCAATATCACAGACTGAAAACAAAACATAGAACAGCGTTTCCCAAACTCTGTCCTGGGGATCCCAAGGGGTGCTCGTTTTGTTTTTTTGCCCTAACGCTACACAGCTGATTCAAATGATCAAAGCTTGACGATTAGTTGATTATTTGAATCAGCTGTGTAGTGCTAGGTCAAAAACCTTGGGGTCCTGTAAACCAAGTTTGGGAAACCCTGACATAGAACTTTGAGTTTTGCTCTAAATCAGGACAAAACAGGGGGGGGGGGTTCAGCCCCCAAATATTAATTTTTTTTCAGGATTTTAGTTTTAGAAAATCTGTTTCCAAGTATTCCCACAAATAAATTTAAAAAAGGAGTCATGTGATCATGCGTCAATGTAATCAAGGTATGAAATGATTATTGTCAAATACAGCCTCTTTTTGGGCTTACTTGTTTTCAATTTGCAGTGTACAAATAATTATGTTCCGGCCCCCCGACCCGCTGCTCCGACAAAAATCAGCCCGCTGCTGAACCTAGATGCCTTCCCCTGCATTTGGGCATTACCATGGTAAAATGGTTTGCAACAGAAAAACGAAAATGCAGTTCTTATTGGACACGTTCAGGTAGTCCCTCCATGTTTCAGTACGTTTTTTTTATATTAATTTATTTTTACAGTTGGTGCCAAATGAATATGACCCAGAACTGCTACCCTGAAACCTTATATGAAACAAGTGGAAACAACAAAGTGGGGTAGTATCACATCATTATCCTAACTATCAAACCCAATCCTCCTGACCTGTGTGTAGACATTGAGCAGCACCATATGGTCTCCTCCGGGCACCACAAAGTTCTGCCTGGCGTTGTCGGCGTGAACCACCTTGTCTTTGGGCCGGTAGAAGATGGAGTTGTTCACAGACAGCATAGCAGCGATGGTCAACACCTCCTCAGAACACTTATACCTAGAGAAACAGAGGAAGATGGGAATGTTCAGTGAAAAACATAAAAAGTTATTTCATGTCCTGTTGAATAATTGGCACTCAATATAATTGAGTGAGAGGGGGAAAGGGAGAGAAAGGGGAAAGATGAGCAAGGTAACAGAACAATAAGAATAATGAATTCCAAGATGATCATTTATTCCAGGCGAGTACCAGGATTGCCAGACTCACTGTTCTGAGGCCAGGATTGCCATAGAGACTCACTGTTCTGAGGCCAGGATTGCCATAGAGACTCACTGTTCTGAGGCCAGGATTGCCATAGAGACTCAGTGTTCTGAGGCCAGGATTGCCATAGAGACTGACTGTTCTGAGGCCTGGATTGCCAAAGAGACTTAACTGTTCTAAGGCCAGGATTGCCAAAGACACTCACTATTCTGAGGCCAGGATTGCCATAGAGACTCACTGTTCTGAGGCCAGGATTGCCAAAGAGACTCACTGTTCTGAGGCCAGGATTGCCAAAGAGACTCACTGTTCTGAGGCCAGGATTGCCATAGAGACTCACTGTTCTGAGGCCAGGATCATCTTGCTCAGCATTGGGTCCACCGGCAGCTCAGCCATCCTGCGGCCCAACTGGAACACAACACTCATTTCATGACCTTTCACATCAAATAGTCACCTTTCTAAGGTATTAGAAGCCAATATGTTCATTCACCTGTCTAATGGTGATGGAATCTATTTGCCCTATTATATAGCCTTCCTTAATTCCCAGAGGTCATTTTCACTTTTTAGGTTATATTTATTCGCACCAAAGAATAAATGGAAAGACAAAAACCACATAAAAAAAATCTATACACAAATATAAGTACAAAAAACGTTTGTTCAATCAGTTAAACAAAGCATACTAATTATAACTGTACATGATATACTCAGTATACAAGAAAAAAACATGTTTGATTGGGTGTGTGGGTGTGTGTGTGTGTGTGTGTGTGTGAGAGTGGGGGTTAGGCTACATGGAGGAGACTACTGGGTAGTTTGGTTCATCGGGCTAACCCCTAATCTACGCTTGAAGTTATTGAGGGATGATGATGTTTTGGCAATGTAAAGATAGGAATTCCAGAGTATGAAACCTCTGTATCGACTAGAGGATTGACTATGTGAAGTGCGGCAGTGGGAGGGTAAAGGTTATCGCAGTGATTGGGGAATTAACCTGAACTAAGTTGGGCTCCCGAGTGGCGCAGCAGTCTAAGGCACTGCAACTCAGTGCAAGAGTCGTCACTACAGTCCCTGGTTCAAATCCAGGCTGAATCACATCCGGCCGTGATTGAGTTCAATACGGTGGCGCACAATTGGCCCAGTGTCATCCGGGTTTTGCCGAGGTAGGCCGTCATTGTAAATAAGAATTTGTTCTTAACTGACTTGCCTAGTTAAATAAACGGTTAAATTAAAATGTGAAAACCATTGAAGGGTTTAGGTAAGTTGTCTGGGAGGTATGTATATTTGTAGACGAAGGTGCATCATTTGAGTATATTAATGCTGAAGTAAATGATAATTGAAGTAAATGAGATACGGGTAAATTAAGCTATAGTATAGTGTTAGGAAGCAAGCCTGATAACCCTTATCTTTCTGATGACACCAAAGGACTTCACCACTTTGTTGCACACAAAGTGAATATGATTTTTCCAGGACAACTTTTCATCAACTAGAACACCTAGGAATTTAGTAGATTAAACTTGGTCCATTTCATTCCCACCAATTGAGATTCTGGCTCATTTAAACATTTCTTATTCTTACCAGTAAATACAATGAAGCTGAATTTTTTTTCATCATTTAAAGATCATTAGTTTATCTGGAAATTCAGAAAATTTGCCCATGGCTTCGTTGATTATTGAATCAAAATTCTTGTCTGATAAAATCAAGTTGGTATCCTCAGCAAAAAGAATGGGAAGTACGGTAGAAGACACAGCATCAAGGTCATTGTTATAGATTAGGAATAACAAAGGTCCAAGGATCGAACCCTGTGGAATGCCACAGGATATCTTGGCCCTGGTAGATGCACAACCATTTGCATATACAACTTGTTCTCTATCAAATACAGAATTATATAGCCACATGTATAATCATGAAAACAATTTAGCAAGTAATATGTCATGATCAACTGTGTCAAACGCTTTGGATAAATCTAGAAAGGATGCCAAGAGCGTATTCATTGTTCTTCAGGGCTGTAAATATTTTATCCTCAAGTTATAAAATAGCCAAATCAAGTATTTTTTTTACAGTGTTGGTTTAACATTCAACATTCTTTTATACACCAGTTTCTCTAGTATTTTAGAAAAACATGGTAGTACAGATATTGTGCAATAATTTGTAAAAGATCTTGGATCCCAGATTTATAGAGGGGGACAACTTTGGCAATTTTCAAATCTTTAGGAACAATACCAGTTCGCATTGATTTGGTGAAGTAAGATATACGTTAGAGGCTCAATAATGGAGGAAGACACTGATTTCCCCAAAAAGGCACCTCATCATGACTTGCTGCTGATTTCTTTAAGTTACAAATCACCTCCATTACATCAGGTGGATCAAACTAAAGCAGAGAAGGGAAATGTTCCTTAACGTAATCCAAGGGATTTCCTTTAAAAGTTTTTGATTTTCATTGACAGAGAGGAACCCACATTCACCAAAAAAGTTATTAGATTCACATGAGAAAACATCAGGATCACTATTGGTCTTATTTCCAACATAAAATTGAGATGGGATAGCCGTAGAAGCCTTTTTCTTATTCAACTGATTCAACAAGGAAGGGAGGAGGAAACGGTGACAATGCGATATAAAAGTGTTGGAATGGTGCCATTGTTTTGATAGACAGTCAGGCGTTCGTTACCTTGGTGAGCTCTCCGAGGTGGTTGAGTGCACCCAGGGCGTACAGCTGCTCCAGAGCTAGCACCAGGGTCTCGTGAGGGGGCGGGTCCATGAAGTCAAAGTGGATAAGGTCATTAATTCCTGTCAGGAAAAAATATATGCCACTCTAATGTAAAACAAATCGACACGTGGGTTTAAGACACTCATAATGAGGCCCAGGCCCTTTGCTCCACTAGGAGCTCAAACTAATAAGTCAGCTAAGTTGACTAAGTTAAGAGGATTACTTCAAGAGGACTTCTGTGCTTTTTAAAACATGTTGTTTTCTGACTTACCACTGTAACATGATTTTGTTCCATAAAGCATTTGTTCCATACCCAAGCTCTTGAGCAGTAGCACTACGTTGCCCAGGTTGGTTCGCTGGATCTCGGGCACGGTGGACTCCTCCATCTCGTGTTTAAACGCCCACGCAGTGTAGAGACGGAAACACTTCCCAGCAGCCACTCTGCCTGCACGACCTGCTCGCTGATTGGCTGAGGCCTGTGGTGGATCAAAACACAGATGGAGTCAGCAAATGGTCAGAATGTTGTCCAGAGAACTAAAAACAAAATCTACAAAAAGACAGTCAAAGAAACGGGTGTTTGAAATACTGGCAAGAGGCATCTTCCACAACCACGGTACAATAACCCCGAAAAGAGCCACATGAATGATACTTTCTCCGACAATGACCATGAAATGGCTCATTAGCGTGTTACCCGTGAGCAAGGCGTGACAATCAGAGACTCCATCCCAGTGCGGGCGTTATAGCTCTTCTGCTTGCAGAAGCCTGGATCTATGACGTATATGATCCCATCGATGGTTAGAGAGGTCTCTGCAATGTTAGTGGCCACCACCACCTAAGGAAACAGAGAGAGGACACTTTGTACATCAGATAACGTGTTTGTACAGAACATCCACAAGAGAATGAGAAACACGGAGGCAGGAATCTGAAGAATGATGTCTTAAGTGATCAAATCAAATCAAATGATATTTGTCACATGCACCGAATACAACAGGTGTCCACCTTAAAGTGAAATGCTTACTTACAAGCCCTTAACCAACAATGCTTTAAGTTAAGAAAACACGTTTTTTTTAAGTAAAAAATAGATAAGTTGAAAATAGAAAATAAAATGAACAAATAATTAAACAGCATCAGTAAAATAAAAAGTGAGGCTATATACAGGGGGTACCGGTACAGAGTCAATGTGCGGGGGCACCGGTTAGTCGAGGTAATTGAGGTAATATGCACATGTAGAAGAGTTAAAGTGACTATGCATAGATTATAAACAGAGTAGCAGCAGCGTAAAAGAGCGATCTGGGTAGCCCTTGGATTAGCTGTTCAGGAGTCTTATGGCTTGGGGATAGAAGCTGTTAAGAAGCTATTTGGACCTCGACTTGGCGCTCCGGTACCGCTTGCCGAGAACAGTCTATGACTAGGGTGGCTGGAGTCTTTGACAATTTTTGGTATAGAGGTCCTGGATGGCAGGAAGCTTGGCCCCAGTGATGTACTGGGCCGTACATACTACCCTCTGTAGTGCCTTGCGGTCGGAGGCCGAGCAGTTGCTATACCAGTTAGTGATGCAACCAGTCAGGATGCTCTCGATGGTGCAGCTGTAGAACCTTTTGAGCATCTGACTTTTCAGTCTCCTGAGGGGGAATAGGCTTTGTCGTGCCCTCTTCATGACTGTCTAAGTGTGTTTGAACCATGATAGTTTGTTAGTGATGTGGACACCAAGGAACTTGAAGCTCTCAACCTGCTCCACTACAGCCCTGTCGATGAAAATGGGGGTGTGCTCAGTCCTCCTTTTCCTCTAGTCCACATTCATCTCCTTATCACGTTAAGGGAGCGGTTATTGTCCTGGTACCACACGGCCAGGTCTCTGACCTCCTCCCTATAGGCTGTCTCGTCATTGTCGGTGATTAGGCTTACCACTATTGTGTCATCGGCAAAGTTGATGATGGTGTTGGAGTCGTGCCTGGCCATGCAGTCATGAGTGAACAGGGAGTACAGGAGGGGACTGAGATCAGCGTGGCGGGTGTGTTGTTCCCTACCCTTACCACCTGGGGTCGCCCGTCAGGAAGTCCAGGATCCAGTTGCAGAGGGAGGTGTTTAGTCCCAGGGTCCTTAGCTTAGTGATGAGCTTTGAGGGCACTATGGTGTTGAACGCTGAGCTGTAGTCAATGAATAGCATTCTCGCATAGGTGTTCCTTTTGTCCAGGTGGGAAAGGGCAGAGTTGAGTGCAATAGAGATTGCATCATCTGTGGATCTGCTGGGGCGGTATGCAAATTGGAATGGGTCTAGGGTTTCTGGGATAATGGTGTTGATGTGAGCCATGACCAGCCTTTCAAAGCACTTCATGGCTACTGACATGAGTGCTACAGGTCGGTAGTCATTTAGGCAGGTTACCTCAGTGTTCTTGGGCACGGGCATTATGGTGGTCTGCTTGAAACATGTTGGTATTACAGATTCAGACAGGGAGAGGTTGAAAATGTCAGTGAAGACACTTTCAGTTAGTCAGCGCATGCTCGGAGTACACGTCCTGGTAATCCATCTGGCCCTGCGGCCTTGTGAATGTTGACCTGTTTAAAGGTTTTACTCACATCGGCTACGGAGAGCGTGATCACACAGTCGTCCGGAACAGCTGGTGCTCTCATGCATGTTTCAGTGTTACTTGCCTCGAAGCGAGCATTGAAGTAATTTAGCTCGTCTGGTAGGTTTGTGTCACTGGGCAGCTCTCGGCTGTGCTTCCCTTTGTAGTCTGTAATAGTTTGCAAGCCCTGCCACATCCGACGAGTGTCGGAGCCGGTGTATTACGATTCAATCTTAGTCCTGTATTGACAATTTGCCTGTTTGATGGTTCGTCGGAGAGCATAGAGGGATTTCTTATAAGCTTCCGGGTTAGAGTCCCGCTCCTTGAAAGCGGCAGCTCTACCCTTTAGCTCAGTGCGGATGTTGCCAGTAATCCATGGCTTCTGGTTGGGGTATGTGCGTACGGTCACTGTGGGGATGACATCATTGATGCACTTATTGATGAAGCCAATGACTGATGTGGTGTACTCCTCAATGCCATCGGAAGAATCCCGGAACATATTCCAGTCTGTGCTAACAATAACAGTCCTGTAGCTTAGCATCTGCTTCATCTGACCACTTTCTTATTGACCGAGTCACTGGTGCTTCCTGCTTTAGTGTTTGCTTGTAAGCAGGAATCAAGAGGATAGAATTATGGTCAGATTTGCCAAATGGAGGACGAGGGAAAGCTTTGTACGCATCTCTGTGTGTGGAGTAATGGTGGTCTAGAGTTTTTTCCCCTCTGGTTGCACATTTAACATGCTGATAGAAATTAGGTAAAACTGATTTGAGTTTCCCTGCATTAAAGTCCCCGGCCACTAGGAGTGCCGCCTCTGGATGTGCGTTTTCCTGTTTGCTTATGGCCCTATACAGCTCATTGAGTGCAGTCTTAGTGTCAGCATCGGTCTGTGGTGGTATATAGACAGCTACAAAAAATATAGATGTAAACTCTCTTGGTAAATAGTGAGGTCTACAGCTTATCATGAGATACTCTACCTCAGGCGAGCAAAACCTTGAGACTTAGATTTCGTGCACCAGCTGTTGTTTACAGAGCTGTTGTTTACCAGAGGCCGCTGTTCTATCCTGCTGAATGTTAATCATGTCGTCGTTCAGCCACGACTCGGTGAAACATAAGATATTACAGTTTTTAATGTCCCGTTGGTAGGATATACGTGCTCGTAGTTCGTCTATTTTATTATCGATTGATTGTACGTTGGCTAATAGGACCGATGGTAAAGGTAGATTACCCTCTCGGCAACGGATCCTTACAAGGCACCCGCACCGTCGTCCACGATATCTCTGTCTTTTCCTCCTGCGAATGACGGGGACGAGGGCCTTGTCGGGTGTCTGGAGTAAATCCTTCCCGTCCAACTCGTTGAAGAAGAAGAATTCCTCCAGTACGGGGTGAGTAATCGCTGCCCTGATATCAAGAAGCTCTTTTCGGTCATAAGACACGGTGGCAGAAACATTATGTACAAATTAAGTTACAAATAAAACGCAAAAAAACACACACAATTGGTTACGAGATCGTTAAAAGGGCGGCCATCTCCTTCAGTTGGATTTCCATTTGGGTAAGGAAAATAATGCATACATATTTTATAACATTACTTGATCACAGAGGATAAAACATGTTTCCAAAGTGATCCTTGAGCACCCCCTAGTGGCACAAGTTTAAATGGACAGAAGAGGTCCTCTCACCTTGCGTGAGCCAGGTGGTGTTGGGCTGAAGATCTTGGCCTGCATGTCGGAAGGTAGGTTGGCGTAGATGGGGAGCACCAAAAGCTCAGATATCTTAGAGCCCAGACGCCTGCATCTCTCCTGCAGCAGCTCACAGCAAGTCTCAATCTCCTCCTGTGGAAATAGAAAGAGACGAGAGAGCGGTAAGGACAGACACCTTGGCAGAAATGTATGTGTCATTTATTTATTTGACCAGGTAAGTTGACTGAGAACACATTGTCATTTACAGCAACGACCTGAGGAATAGTTACAGGGGAGGAGAGATGAATGAGCCAATTGGAAGCTGGGGATGATTAGGTGGCCATGACGGTATGAGGGCCAGATCGGGAATTTAGCCAGGACACCGGGGTTAACACCCCTACTCTTACGATAAGTGCCAGGGGATCTTTTAGTGACCACAGAGAGTCAGGACAACCGTTTAACGTCCCATCTGAAAGACGGCACCCTACACATTAAAGAGCCACATACAGAATGAATAGACTTAAGATGGTTGCTGATGTAGTGTGATTTAGTAGATGTAGTGTGACTTAGTAGATGTAGTGTGGTTTAGTAGATGTAGTGTAATTTAGTAGATGTAGTGTGATTTAGTAGATGTAGTGTGACTTAGTAGATGTAGTGTGATTTAGTAAATGTAGTGTGATTTAGTAGATGTAGTGTGACTTAGTAGATGTAGTGTGATTTAGTAGATGTAGTGTGACTTAGTAGATGTAGTGTGACTTAGTAGATGTAGTGTGATTTAGTAAATGTAGTGTGATTTAGTAGATGTAGTGTGATTTAGTAAATGTAGTGTGATTTAGTAAATGTAGTGTGACTTAGTAGATGTAGTGGGACTTAGTAGATGTAGTGGGACTTAGTAGATGTAGTGGGACTTAGTAGATGTAGTGGGACTTAGTAGATGTAGTGGGACTTAGTAGATGTAGTGTGACTTAGTAGATGTGGTGTGATTTGTAGTAGGCCTAGCTAATGTGTAGTGACTGATGTAGGATCTGACGTTGAGTGAGAGCAGATGTAGCGTGACGTAGTAGCGAATGTGTAGTGACTGATGTAGGATCTGACGTTGAGTGAGAGCAGATGTAGCGTGACGTAGTAGCTAATGTGTAGTGACTGATGTAGGATCTGACGTTGAGTGAGAGCAGATGTAGCGTGACGTAGTAGCTAATGTGTAGTGACTGATGTAGGATCTGACGTTGAGTGAGAGCAGATGTAACGTGACGTAGTAGCTAATGTGTAGTGACTGATGTAGGATCTGACGTTGAGTGAGAGCAGATGTAGCGTGACGTAGTAGCTAATGTGTAGTGACTGATGTAGGATCTGACGTTGAGTGAGAGCAGATGTAGCGTGACGTAGTAGCTGACGTAATGTGAATGTCAGCGTTGAAGTGAGGGGTCAAGGCGCGAGTGTGTCAGACCTGTCCAGTGAGGAAGACCAGACAGTCTCCGGGGGGCTGTGTGACGTGGATCTGTAGCACCGACACAACACAGGCCTCCAGGTAGTCTGCCTCAGGAGCCTGAGAGAGAAGGAAATCGTAAACAAACAATACCAGAGAGCAAAGAGTACAACAAAAGAACAGATATTTGGCCTACATCTTTGACGTACATTAGTATCATCCAGCACTTTTCACGAGTGAAATTATTCACATTCTAAAGGTATTTACATTATTTACATTACATTATTTACATTATTCCATTTCTTCCGCCTTGCCTCAAAGAGTGCACTTATTCACTTCCTGTCACAGATTTAAAGGCTCTAGATCGGTTTAAACATTGAACGGAGGGAGTTTCCATGTTAAATCCACGGTGGGAAGTGAGCAAGTGCACACTTTGGGAGAAGGTTGGAGAATGGGGATGCAAACTTTTGTCCTGAGGCCATTCCACTAAACAGATTGTCAGCAGCGGTACCTTAGTGTAAAAGATGTCCACAGGGAACCTCCTGCCGGGGATTCTGAAGACGGGGGCGTCATCGAAGAAGCAGGAGAAGCGCTCTGTGTCCAGGGTGGCGCTGGCCACCAGCACCTTCAGGTCCGGACGGAACCGGGCGATGTCCTTGATCAGGCCAAACAGGATGTCTGTGTGCAGCGTCCGCTCGTGAGCCTCATCAATGATGACCACACTGAGAGAGGGGAAGGGATCATTGATCGTGTATTGTTAACCTGTCATACTGACCATAAACAATACGGCATGGGATTATTTCATTTCATAATATACCACTTTTAAACATAAACCTCTACATATGGAAAATATGTCTAAAGAGAAGGACAGACAGGGCATATAGTGGTACCTGTAGCTGGCCAGATCAGGCTCTGTGAGGAACTCCCTCAGCAGCATTCCGTCAGTCATGTATTTGAGTACTGTCCTCTCTGACGTACAGTCCTCAAAACGGATACTGTAGCCTACCTGAGGAAGAAAGGGGTGGTTGGACAAATAAGGTGAGTTTATGTTTTCTACCATATCCAGTAAGAATTACGTATGCTTCATCAGAGTGAGAGAGAGCGCGTGAGAGTGGTTGTGCCGTATTCACCTCGTTGCCCAGCTTGACGCCCACTTCTTGTGCCACCCTGGCTGCTACGGACATGGCTGCCACTCTTCGGGGCTGGGTACACCCAATCTTCATGCCTCCATCATTGTAGCCCTAGGAGATGTAAAGCCAGACCACAGGTCAACAAAGCTAACATACACAGAAAAGCGTAATGCCACAAATGGATCAGGGTGGAAGACTACCATTTTTTTATTTTTTATTTTTTAAGTAAAAAGAGTGACAAAACATTGAAGATTTAAGATGACTTTGTCAAACGTACACAAAATCTCCAATGGAAAATGTGTCTTCAGCTTTTCTCTAACCTCTTTGATATGTGCCCATAATAATGTTTATGGACGTGGCCCTTGAATAATGTGTACCAACCGACTCCATGAGGAACTGTGGGATCTGGGTGGTCTTGCCGGAGCCCGTCTCTCCCTCGATGACCAGGATCTGGTGCTGCTGGATGGCCAGGAGCAGGTCCTCTCTGTAGGGGAACACGGGCAGGCTGCGTCTCACTTCCTGGATGGACTGCTTCTGGACCTCCGCCTGGGACAGGGCTGCCTGCTCCTGCTCCTGTACACACACAGCATTCAGAGATGAAAACAATATTACAATTGTACTTTATTGTTCATTGTGACACGGAAATGTGTCATTTGCACAGTTAGAAATGCTACAGAAGCTCAGGTGTGTATTGGTTGATTGCTACCGATTATGCTTGGAATGTAAAATATTTTCTGAATTTGAATTATTGCAACATTTTGTTCAACTAGCCTTCAGACAAAATATCCATAATTATAGCTCTATTCCTTGCAATCTATCAGAGATAAACGCTGTAACGATAAAACTTAAGTGTCAACCCACCTTCTCATCCTGGGTTCCCTTCATGATGACGGCACTGCTGACAAAGTTGATCATCTCGTCCTCCTCCAGGATCAGCTGGTACTTCTCTCTTTCTGCCTTCAACCCTTTCTCCCTCTCCTTCTTGGCCCCGAAGCTGAGCGAGGCGGTCTTCAACCTCTCCTCCTCCCAGCGACCCTGCTCTCCTCCACCCTCCATGGGCATCTCCAACTCCAGCTCCATCTCCCTCTGAGGAATATCCTGGAGAGATGGAGAGAGAGAGAGGGAGGGTCGGAGATAGAGGGAGGGACAGAGGAAGAGGGAAATAGAGAGTGAGCGAGATATAAATATATATATATATATATAATCAAGCCCCGGATCCTAGTGTTGTACATATCTCCATTTCAACAAGAGTACTGGCTATCCATGGCAGGACCATTACCAGCCAACTATCTCCTCCTTACTTTACTCCTCTTCTCCTCCGGCATGTAGTATCTGTTCTTCCTCTCCTCCTTCTCCTTGGCGCCGGCTTTCTTGTAGTCCTTGGCCAGGTCTCTGAGGTTGCGCTTGTACTCCAGCTCCTTCCGCTCCCTCTCCGTCAGCGCGTCCGTGGAGAACAGGTACTCCTCGTCGGCTATCTCCGCCTCCAGGTCCTCCAGCTTCTCAGCCTCTCTCTTGGACAGGTAGTTCCTGCGAGACTCCTTTCTCAACTCTGGAAGCTATAGAAAAGAGGAAAAGATAGGCGGTGACCATAGACATATAATGAGTCTCAGGGGCTTTCCCTGTTCTATTAATTATATTTCTACAGTTTTTTTAAATACCTCTTTTATACCTAGATGATTAATGATAATAGTTACTGGGCATTTTAATAATGTGCTCACGATTTTCTTGTGATCCTCCTCTGCCATCTTTAGTCTTTTCTGAGCCTCCTCGTAGCCCTGGTGAAAAAGTCATGGAAAAACATTTAGCCAACAATCAAAACACACCTACGACTACAAGTACACTAGTAAGTCAAATAGACTGGGTTGGATTCCGTCATTGATAGTCAATCCCACCTTCTTGTCCGTTCTCTCCATGATGTTCCTCGTCTTGTCTTTGTCCTTCAGTTTCATTCGTTCGGCAAAGGCATCCCTCTCTTCCAGATCCAGTACGCGTTCTCTCTCTTCCTTCTCCCACTCCTCCTCCTCCTCCTCTTCATCCTTCATACTGGACTTCTGGTCGCCATGGCCCAGCTTACTACTGAGAAAGAGGAAGGGCCTTTTGGAAACGCCAACCACACAATCTAAGTGGAGGCTTGTTCAAGCAGGCATTGAAGCCACAGAGGAGTAGCAGCATGAAAACAATCAAAATATTCTAAGGTAACTGGCTTCATTGTTGTAATGTATTTATGGTTGCAATTCAGTTCATGAGACCACAGACTCCAGAAGCTGCATCCTGTCTCCCTGAAGTCCATACAAGTCAAATACAGCTGTCAACACTAAGCTAAAAAGCAACAAGAGAGAGGAAAGCAGGTAGAACGTGTCACAAGCAAGCAACATGAAACCCCTTTCAAGGTTGATTACCTTTTAGGGGTCTCCTCTTCACTAGATGATTGACTCTCCTCCCTTTTCCTGAGGTGCTTCCTCTTATCGCCTCGGCCTTTACTTTTCTCCCTCTCTCTCACCGCCTCTCCGTCACTCTCGCTGTCCGCCAGTAGGGTGTAATTTCGATTCTTCTTCTCAATCTCCATGACACGTCGCTCTATCGCTCTGGCTGGCTTTTCAACCACTTGTTTACGAGGAATCTGAAACACATAGACGAAAGTCATTACTAGATGGTCATAATAACCACGGTCGAAGTAAGAAACAAGCATGCAGTTCAATACAAAGAAAGCAAATCCTCTTACCTTTTCATACAGTTCCTGTGCAAAGGCGATCACTCTCTGATTAATGTCGATGGTGCCCGTCGACTTGAGGTGGGCCACAAAGTCTTGAGCGCTCGAGGATTTACGCGCGGAGCCGATCATGAACTGGGCGACATATCTGTCACTAAGGCCGAGGATGTCGTGCAGACTGTCGCTCACCCATTGCTCTAGGTTTGCCATTTTGACTAATTGGGAGACAAAATCAGTTAGCTACGGTATAGATGTAGACAGAGAGTTGCATAGTACTAGGTATCACTGGAGGCTGCTGAGGGGAAAATGGCTCATAATAATGGCTTATCCCACTCCAGTCATTACCACGAGCCCAAACTCCCCAATTAAGGTCCCACCAACCTCCTGTGCTAGGTATATAAAATGTCATATAAATGGGGAACTTCTGTAGCAATGGTGATAATGCAGCAGGGAATGGCTGCCACAGCAAGATTCACACAAGGGTATATTTAAGCAATTAGGCAGGAGGGGGTGTGGTATATGGCAAATGTATCATGGCTAAGGGCTGTTCTTATGGAACGAAGCAGTGCGACGTGGCTGGATACAGCCCTTACCCATGGTATATTGGCCATATACCACAAGGTGCCTTAAAGGTATTATAAACTGGTTACCAACGTACTTAGAGCAGAAAAAATATTTTTATTAGACCATATACCACAGGTATGACAAAACATTTATTTTTAATACTCTAATTACGTTGGTAACCAGTTTATAGCAATAAGGCACCTCGGGGGGTTGTGGTATATGGCCAATATACCACGGCTAAGGGCTGTAAAGGCACTCCGCGTTGCGTCGTGCTGGGGGACACCCCTTAAAGGTGGAATATTGGCCAATACCACACCCCTCGTGCCGTACTGCTTAACTGTAAAACGGAATAGATCTGCTGGATGAGCTTTGGTAGGAACTTTCGAAATGAAAGCCCTCTAGTTTTTATTTCCCTCCTTTATTTGCTCTTTGAAGATCTGAAGAGGAAACTATTCATAACATAGATAGGTAGGTAGCGAGCGAGCCACATTACCTTGTTTTTAAACCGCAATGAACATGGGGGTGATATATGAAAACAGCACGACACGCAGCAGCTAGCAAGTTTAGCAAAAACTTGCTCAGTTTAGGTTAATTTGCTTCACGCCTGACTAATATGTGGACGTTTAACTAACGAGTGAAGTTAAAATTAGCACTCTCAATACTAACAACAATCCTGTTGGTTACAATGACACTTATTAAGCAAAACATCCACAACTTCTTGCTAGCTGATTACTCCATCCATCCATGGCGCAACAACTGGAAGCGGAATTACGTAGTTTCAATAAGTCTCTGGTCGGATTCTGCATTCTGCCCCCCTGGTGGCTGGTTTACAGAACAACCCAATCAGAACAAGTGTGTGCACTGCGCAATTTGTTTGTCCAAATGATGGCACATCTGCATCTGAAGGAAGAGCCTGCATTATAAACATATTTTTGCCGCTATGTACATCGGTCATCGTTAATACCATTAGTTGATGAGGCATTTTGCATTACACTCAATGGTTAAAGACCTGTCTAATCTATATCCATTTACATTATTTCCCGTCTAATCCTTTTGTGAGTGGAATTTAGGCACAGACTGGAAAGTGTAAACATCCTTCCAAGTGTGTGTCGTGACCATTGAATTACAGTGACTTAAATTGATGGCACCAAACACTCAAAGTCAAGTGAGGCTAGCAAACACCTGACAATGAAATACGATGATAGAGGGAAAAGGGGTGTGTTCTTCCGTGATCCCCACCGCACAGATGTGTAATAATGAAAGTAGGTGAACATAGTAGACTGGAACTTACATTTCTAGGGTTACGTAACCAATTGTTATCTCCTGCACGCTGAAGGAATCAAACTTTATTTTTCGGTGGTTTAAATTGAAAATGAGAGCATCGTTGGACATCAATGGACTTCTGCTGCTCTTATGTGGAGTTAACCTGGCCGACACGCTTGGGTACAAACCGGTCATCATTGTTCACGGCCTCTTTGACGGCCCTAAACAATTCCTTATGATGAGTCGTTTAATACAAGAGGTACGTTTCAATAATAATAAAAATGTATTTAACCTTTATTTAACTAGGCAAGAGAGCCCAATGCATAGAGCCCAATCCTCTACAACACATATTTAACCGTAATTATATACTTATTAAACAGAAAATAAAACTATTGTGTAATTTGAGACTTATTAGGTTATTGAGATGAGTGGGGGGAAAAAGAAAGTGAGGGTACTTTATACAGTCTGAGTGATAAAAGATGGTTTTTGCGCCACCAAAACTCAAATAATAAATATAAATATTAAAACGCGTTTCCATAAATAAAAGCACTAAAAAGGCAAACAAGTATTAATGGAAACAGTTTCACATGAAGAGAGAATTTTATAAGATCCTGTTTTAGTGCACCTGTGATACAAATGTAACATAACACATTCCTCTAAAAACATGTGGCTATTTTCCTGTTAAACATTCTCCAGAGAGAGAAAAGTAATCCATCCATCATTTCCCCAATACCAGGAGCAAACACAACGTTTTCATCCTATAATATTGGCCCATCATATCATTATACTTTAGCAATAAGGCCCGAGAGGGTGTGGTATATGGCCAATATACCATGGCTAAGGGCTGTTCTCATGAATAACGCAATGTGGAGTGCCTGGATACAGCAACGTGGAGTGCCTGGATACAGCCCAATCCCGTGGTATATTGGCAATATACCACAAACAACTGAAGTGCCTTATTGCTATTATAAACTGGTTACCAATGTAATTAGAGCAGTAAAAATACATTTTTAATTCATACCTGTGGTATACGGTCTGATATACCACGGCTTTCAGCCAATCAGCATTCAGGGCTCGAACCACCCAGTTTATAATGTAGGTTATAATATGATAGGATACCATGTTTCAAGTACATCATTTTTTCTTGTAACTTGCAATATAAGCTGAAGTATTATTTTGACAGGCCCATCCAGGTACCAATGTGTCAGTGATAGATCTGTATGATAACATGGCCAGCCTGACGCCACTGTGGGTGCAGGTGCAGGGCTTCAAAAAGACGCTCTATCCAATCATGCAGGAGGCAGAGCATGGCGTCCATCTTATCTGCTTCTCACAAGGTCTCTCTATCTCAGTTATTTAGCATTTTTGGAACAAGACATAGAGATATAGCTCTGTCCGCTTAATGTTGTCTTCCCCTGCTTCTCCTAGGTGGTCTGATATGTCGAGGACTTCTTTCTACACTTCCTGACCATAATGTCCAGTCCTTCATCTCCCTCTCATCACCACAGGCTGGCCAGTATGGAGGTCAGTGATGGTCACTTTCTTCTCATAAGTCATTTTCTATCAGGCAAGGCCTATGTATAGGTCTTTTTTTTAAATGATTTCCTCCAACAAATTCTAACACATTGAAGTTTTGCTTTTTGCCATACAACAAAGTAAAACCAAAATCTATTAATGTCTCACATTTCAAATAAAAAGTGAAGCTTTGCAAGCCGAATGTAAACTTCAAACACATTATATGTTCCACACACCACACACATTTAACTAGCCTTTTCGTTGTGCTTCTCCCACAGACACAGAAATTCTGAAATCGTTTTTTCCTCACTATCTAAAGTCCTGTGTTTTTCATGAGTGCTACTCTTCAGTAGGACAGAAATGGTCCATCTGCAACTTCTGGAATGGTAAGAGAGAATCGGGTAGTTAAAGGGGAACTTCGGTGTCGAACAAGTAGAGAACCAGAACTTTGTTTGTAGATGTGTATCTGAGTACAGTAAAGAGGCTCACAACTGTTCCTTTGTGCTTGCACCAAAATGTTTTGTCCTACCAGACCCACACCAAAGAGAACGCTTCCTGAAGAGCAGCAATTATCTGGCCCTGCTGAATGGAGAGCGACCACACAGGGAAATGACAGGTACTGAAATTCATTCCTACTGCAGATATCTCAATATCCAAAACTGAAAACCTTGATTAGATTAGTCATCATTGACTGATAAGGGCCAGACAAAATCTCCAGCAAACTTCCTTACTTCTCCTTTCACACTGCCTTGTCTGCATAATGAACAGAACTACACATTTTGTAGCAACAAATTTAGTTTGGCTTAAATTACTTTCTCAGAATATATATATTTGATAAAACTGCAGATTCAGTCTGGCCCTACTGACACTGTTGGCCAAAGTAGTTTTAAATTCTATAACATGTGGAGAGACCTAGTCACTCTCACTCTCAAAACAAATAAATGTATCTCTCTCTCTAATCATCAGAGTGGAGGAAGAACTTCCTGCGTATCAACAAGCTGGTGTTGATTGGAGGACCAGATGATGGCGTGATTACACCATGGGAGTCCAGGTATCCATGGTCACCATCACCACCATTATTTTACACTAAATTAATTGCCCTGTTGTATATCCTGCATTCTTACACACACATTGGTTGCATCTCTGAGACGTTGGCTCGACACTAGTGACACTCTATACCTATTGGACTAACCATTTCTGTTCTCTTCAATCAGTCAGTTTGGATTTTATGACTTTAATGAAACCATTGTTGAGATGAGGAACCAGGAAGTAAGTTAGTTTAATGATATCATCTACCATCATTGATAATGTTCATGTCATAATGTGATGGGTAACTATGTGCTTCTCTGTCTCTCTCATTTGAATAGTGGTACGTTAGGGATTCGTTTGGGCTGAAGACACTGCATGCTCGTGGAGACCTGGCTTTGTATGTGCTCTCAGGAGTGAAGCACAGCTATTGGCATTCTAATGAGACGGTGTTCAGAGGCTGCATAGAGGAGTGGCTGACATGAACATGCACACATACACACTGCATATAATGTTTGCAGAAACAGACATAAAAGGTTATGCAAATTGTCTTTGATTGATATATCATAGTTGTATGTAGTGCCTATTTTATATTTTTTTATACAGTATTGTTTGTCTGTGATTATGAAACAGTGAAATCAAGTGTTTTTTTGTACAATAATAGGAAATACACTGAATTTAACTCAATTTCACATGGTGTGTGCTTGCACAATGCTTTCACTCTTCTCCTGGTGAATCAGACTTTTTTCTCTCTTTGAATAAATCTTTGTGATTGATGATAGTGTATAATCTTTATATTTGACTGAATCTTCATAATAATTACCGAACATTGGACTACCATGTTGGCACACAATCGCCCAAGCATGCAAATATCCTACTTCCATAGATTTCCATAGATTACAATGATCTGAGCAGAAATTAAAAACAGTATTCAAAATGTTTTTCCGGGGGGCTATGTTATGGGAATGATTGCCACCCGAATCAAATGTAATGTATAATGTTACATAAACTTCAATTACATTCCATTGTAGCTATTAGTTGAGGGATGAGCTCTGGCGCCGTACATTACCAATGAAAAGTGTGCCTATGAAAATAATCCAATCGACGGCTGATTTACGGCCATTCACTTCTCAAAACAAGGGTGTAATCATTAGTCCAAACATAGATGTTCTATTGGACAAATTCAGGTAGGTCCCTCCCCGTTTCGTTCCGTTTACAAAACGTTTTGCAACAGAATTGGCGTAATGAATACACCCCAGGTATGACTAATGACGTTGGCAAGGTAGTGCACACTCACAGCTCCTTTCCGGTGTAGGCAACTACAGTGCGCTCGAGTTCCTGGTTGACTTTGTAAGGCACTTAAAAATATATATATATATTGAATTTCTTTTTTTTAACTATGTGGTCATTGGTAAAGTCATTAATAGTTTTAGAAAATGTAGATGGGACCCAGTTAACTTCACCGAGGACGCCACCGGGATTAATGTTTGCGTTCAAGACTTCCCAACTTTATCGTGTACAGAGCGCGAAACCAGATTTAATTTATCGAGACAGATAAACCATAATCATCCAAACACGTTATAGATGCAGATGGTCTAAAAGTGGAGGTATAGAAAACAAATCTGTGATTTTGGCAATCTCTAAAGGAAGGATAATTAATTTGGTGAAGTAATACTGCTTAACTTGATTTAGACGGTGAACACGTAGCCTAGAACTTTCGCGTTGTCGGAATGAAATTTATTTACACACCTCTGCTGCTTAAAATAGCACTGCATAGACCGGTCATTGGTTTTGGTTATAGGTTGTGTACCGCGGGCAACCGAAAGAGACGACAGCTACTGGTGTAAGGTACATCTTTCGATATTGTATTGGAATAGAATAGGCTGCTGTTGTCTTAAAGTTCATAATGATAGGTACAAGCGAGCAGTGAAACGAATGGCGGGGAGAACGTGAAAGTTTGCGAGACTTGTTTTTTTTGCTTTGACAGTTTGCGAAATGTACTGACAGCGTGGTTCAAGGTCGACGTGTAGGCGGCTGTGGGTTGCAACTGTAAACACACAGCTCTGTGCTAAAATAGCCAACACGTTGAGCAAAACATCCACACTATAATATTAAAGCGCACTGAGGCAAAGCAAAAATCGAGGCTCTTAAGCGGCAAGCTAGTGAGAGCAGATAACTGAATTAGCCTAAACAGCCAAGTATTATCATTTTTTAAATATATAAGTGAGCTAAAAGTGAAGCCAGCTTTTGAAAACCCAGTTCTGACTTGGAAAAACATATTTGAATGTCACTGCCAGCAAGTGCAATTATACAGAATGTAATTCTAAGATTAGATATCCAACCATTCTCTACACCATGATCAAAGTTTAGAATGCATTTAGTTAAGGCTGCAGCAAAGAATCTTTTCTGCTTTATTCCAACAGAATATTGAAGATCATTCTGTGGACATCAGGGCATTTTCTAGCCCTCCCGTCTACTATGTCCTCCAGAGGCAAAGGTGAGGAGTGTCTGGTGTGCGGGGGTGACCTGCATGGTAACCAACGGCGATGGCTCTTTGGGCGTCAGAACAAGAAAGATGGTCAGCCTCAGACCCCATCAGACTCGCTGGGCAGAGGAAGTCTCTCCAGGTCTTCTCAAAGCAGCCCCTGGGGTGAGGTGTGTGTGTGTGTGCGCGCGCGTGCACTTCTCTGCGTGTGTGCGTGTGTGTCCTAATGTTTTCTTTTCCCACTTTGCAGGTAGCACCATGTCCCTTGGCTCCACGACGTCTCTCTCGTCCCTTTCCTCACCTTCTAAAGCGATGGACCTTCTCTCTGTGCTGACACACATACTAGGCCAGTCTGTATCACGGGGCAATGGGCGGGGAGAGTTCTTGTGTGGCAAATGCGTTTCAGTTCTAGAGCGGGTTTTCAAGTTTGACTCGGTCATTTCCAGAGTGAGGGTCTTATCCTCTGAGAGGCTTCAGAAGTTGACCCAGGAGAGGGACAAGGTCAGGCAGTGGGTACGCAGCGCTTACCGCCAGCGACACCCTCAGGATTTCAGGATGAGGTGCAGCACTAGTGAGGAGGATGGTGAGGGAATGGGAGACCGAGAGGGTTACATTGAAATGTTGAAGGAGAACATGGCCCTGTCAGAGTATGAGTGCTGGTCTGAGAAATGGGACGCATGTCCATACTTCAGGAGAACGGGGAAAAGATGCACAATGGGGAAAAATTGTGAGGGATGTGATTCTCTGAGGGTGTCCGACTCCGCCTACGAGTCAGTTTGTGGGGTTCCCCGCCGCCTACCCTTGCAACCCTTTTCCCCCTTGGCCCTATCGCGGGATAAGTCGCAGAGCATGCCTCTTCATTGGTCGAGAGTGCCGTCGCTAAGCTCTTGCTCAGCGTCATTGGCTGGATCCGCTCTCTCCTTACGAGCGTCCTCTCGCACTGAGTCCATCCAATCGCTGGACTCGCTGGGTTGCCGTGATCCATTTGATTTTCCAGATTTGTCACTCCTGGTCCTCAGAGAGTTGAAAGGTATTGAAGGAAAGCCTGTCAGTTCACCTTCGGGGAGTAAGATTCCCGTTTTGGGAAAGAGGGAAGGGCGATATTCAGGAGAGGTAGGTGAGACATCCTCCCCTGAGGTAACAAGGGTGCTGAATTTTGGAGAGCGGGAGAATAGAGGAGAGGGAGTAGATGGAGAGACCAATGATGTTCTGACTGAATTGAGGGACGATTTTATTCCACTTCACAGAGAGGTGAGTTTTCTCTTACATTCTATCAAAATCCACCATGCCAAATAATGATAGGAAGTGATTATGAGTAGGGCTAGGATTTTTTTCCCTGACAACAACACTTTGGATTCCCATAGCCTATAAATGAGCTCTTTCACTGGTCAGGAAAATATCTCTGCCCTAAATGAGTATTTTCCAACTGGTTGCCTTGCCTGTGGTCTGTAGATCACTCCGTCTATCACGGAGTGTAAGTATTTACTTAGTGGTCTGTAATATGTCATCTAGTATCTATAATGTCTGGAGCCAGTGCAAAGGTCCAACTCTGAATATTCTCTTACTTATAAATACAGGAGTAGGACTTCAACAGAATTAAGTGACAACGTATGTCTTTCACGAAATGCCGTTTTCTTATTTAATTTCAGAGCAATACAGGTCGAGTGCACCTTGCAGTCAGACAGTTGAGAGGACAGCTTGATCAAGCCATGACACGCATTAAGACCCTAGAAACTGAGCTTAAACACGGGACCAAAACCAAACCACAAACTAATGTCAGTGGACCAGAGGATTGGCTTAAGGTAAGCACTGAGTAGTTTATTGAATTGACATTGATTCCCCCAAGTTTAGACATTTTCAGCTGGATTCCTAGACACAAATGAAGCATAGTCAGGGACTAAAAAAGCATTCTCAATGGAGATTCTCCAATGAAAGCGCTTTTTTTTTTACCAGGACTAGACTGTGTCTGGGAAACTGGTCCATAGTATTTATAGTAACTCAATTGAGAAAGAAAACAGTATAAATTGGGGAGCGGAATTGAAGGGTCATGATAATTTGGTTGCGCACATACAAGTACAACTGAGTTTGACACTCCCTGTCATGGTAATTGACTGCTGACATTTTATACAAGATAAACAGGTATAGGCCTAGTCAGCCGGTGCACACCAATATAATGGCCTGAACATAGTGTTCCTAACATACTTTCTCTTCATGTACTTGCGCGCGCGAAATGTCTTTAAACCATGCTTGTGTTGACTAAGCACAAATAAAGCATTATGCGAGGAATGATGGGTGTGTTAGAGTTTGGTTTCTGGACGAGGGGGGGAGTCCGCTTAATGCAGGTGCACTCATATAACCACACATGCATCTCCCTGGAATCTTCCCCAACTAGTGGAGTTTGCCCTGCAGCTCAGGATGGCTTTTCATAAAGAGATCATTATAACATGCTGCTCAGCTGCTGAGTGGCGTCTCTTATCCTTATCTCCTTACAGTAGACTGAAGTTATCCAACCATGCGCCTACCTATGGTTATAGCATGTCTAGGCCTCACCCCTAGCCGTTAAGGCATCTTACCTAAACTGATTCTCATTTCATGAGATTCACGTCTGAGATTCAGGTCTGGCTTGAGTTCCGGTTTTTGGGATATTTTAGGAAGCCCTATTAGCAAGTTCAGTCTGGGAATGGGAGCTGTAAATCCACGAAGAGCTTTGACGATTAAGAGCACCACAGCCAGCTCTACACAAGGAAATATTTTAATTTGCCTGGAATCTGGCATTAGCTCCACCCAATCCTAGAAAAATTAAGTCAATCATTGGGATTAAGTATTTGTGTGCTCTGTATGAGGTTTTACAGTATATCAAGCTTTTGTGGTGGGGAACTTTCACACTTGGCACTTGCAGGGCAGATGTATAGGCTTATACTGTATGTTCTAAATTTATTACAATAATACAAACTGATTGCCTGCATTCTATGAAAGCATCAACTGTAATATAGTGGCATATCACCCACAAGACACTGGCTTCAAAATGGAGAGGTCTGCTGCTCTAGCCTGGTCCCAGATATGTTTGTGCTGTCTTGGCAACGCCTGTGGTCATTGTCATCAGTTTGAAAGACAACACAAACTGATCTAGTACCAGGCTAGTCTGCTCTTCTATCGCTGCAACAATGCTAGCCCCGTGTTGACTTGACATCCTTGTTCTAAGTGCTGTGTATGGTGTGATTATGGCTTTTTCAGTTTCCGCAGAAGGACGGGGGAAACTTGCTACTGCAGAGTTTGGGGCATTTGTTGCACAGCAGAGACCGAGTTATCCAGGTGAGTGATTCATAGTGATTCTATGAGGGGAGACAATGCAGTCATGCCGAAAACACAGGGATCCACTTCACTCAGGAATGAGACAGTGGCTGAGGTAGTGGAATGTTACCATCACAACATGAACACCCCAAGCTCTTAAACTCCCAGACCTAACTTAAGATATAGTGGTTTTAGCAGATAGGAATCAATTTTCATCACAATACCCAAACAAATGTCTTTCTCTACTAAAGTTTGTATGAGTGAGCAAACTTCCTCAGCTTAACATACTGACTGTTAGCCAAATGGGTAAATCAAATTGGGTTAATATAGAGTACCAGTCAAAAATTTACACACCTACTCATTCCAGGGTTTTTAGTTATTTTTACTATTTTCTAAATTGTAGAATAGTAGTGAAGACAACACAACTATGAAATAACACATATGGAATCATGTGGTAACCAAAAAAGTATAGCCATCCTTTGCCTTGATGACAGCTTTGTACACTCTTGGAATTCTCTCAACCAGCTTCATGGTGTAGTCACCTGGAATGCATTTAAATTAACAGGTGTGCCTTGTTAAATTTCAAGAACTTTAAGTTTCTTCAAGTGCAGTCACAAAAACCATCAAGCGTTATGATTAAAGTGGCTCTCATGAGGACCGCCACAGGAAAGGAAGACCCAGAGTTACCTCTGCTGCAGAGGATAAGTTCATTAGTTACCAGCCTCAGAAATATGCAATTACCTACCTCAGATTGCAGCCCAAATAAATGCTTCAGAGTTCAAGACACATCCTCAACATCAACTGTTCAGAGGAGACTGTGTGAATCAGGCCTTCATGGTCAAATTGCTGCATAGAAACCACTACTAAAGGACATCAGTAATAATAAGACTTGCCTGGGCCAAGAAACACGGGCAATTGATATTTGACTGGTGAAAATCTATCCTTTGGTCTGATGAGTCCAAATTTGAGATTTTTGGTTCCAACCGCTGTGTCTTTGTGAGACGCAGAGTAGGTGGACGGATTATCTCCGCATATGTGGTCAGTGGTGGAAAAAGTACCCTATTGTCATACTTGAGTAGAAGTATAGATGCCTTAATAGAAAGTTAAAGTGAAAGTCACCCAGTAAAATTGTACTTGAGTAAAAGCCTAAAAGTATTTGGTTTTAAATATACAGTTGAAGTCGAATTTTACATACACCTCAGCCAAATACATTTAAACTCAGTTTTTCACAATTCCTGACATTTAATCCTAGAACAAATTCCTTGTCTTAAGTCAGTTAGGATCACCGCTTTATTTTAAGAATGTGAAATGTCAGAATAATAGTAGAGAGAATGATTTATTTAAGCTTTTATTTCTTTCATCACATTCCCAGTGGGTCATAAGTTTACATACACTCATAGTATTTGCTAGCGTTGCCTTTAAATTGTTTAACTTGGGTCAAACGTTTGGGTAGCCTTCCACAAGCTTCCCATAATAAGTTGGGTGAATTTTGGCCCATTCCTCCTGACAGAGCTGGTGTAACGGAGTCAGGTTTGTAGGCCTCCTTGCTCGCACACGCTTTTTCAGTTCTGCCCAAAGATTTTCTATAGGAATGAGGTCAGGGCTTTGTGATGGCCACTCCAATACCTTGCCTTTGTTGTCCTTAAGCCATTTTGCCACAACTTTGGAAGTATGCTTGGGGTCATTGTCCATTTGGAAGACCCATTTGTGACCAAGCTTTAACTTCCTGACTGATGTCTTGATGTTGCTTCAATATATCCACATAATTTTCTTTCCTCATAATGCCATCTTATTTGTAAGGTGCACCAGTCCCTCCTGCAGCAAAGCACCCCCACAACGTGATGCTGCCATCCCCGTGCTTCACGTTTGGGATGGGGTTCTTTGGCTTGCAATCCTCCCCCCTTTTCCTTCAAACATAATGATGGTCATTGTGGCCAAACAGTTCTATTTTTCTTTCATCAGACCATAGGACATTTCTCCAAAAAGTACGATCTTTGTCCCCATGTGCAGTTGCAAACCGTAGTCTGGCTTTTTTATGCCGGTTTTGGAGCAGTTGCTTCTTCCTTGCTGAGTGGCCTTTCAGGTTATGTCGATATAGGACTCATTTTACTATGGATATAGATACTATTGTATCTGTTTCCTCCAGCATCTTCACAAGGTCCTTTGCTGTTGTTCTGGGATTGATTTGCACTTTTCGCAACAAAGTACGTTCATCTCTAGGAGACATAACGCTTCTCCTTCCTGAGCGGTATGATGGCTGCGTGGTCCCATAGTGTTTATACTATTGTTTGTACAGATGAACATGGCACCTTCAGGCATTTGGAAATTGCTCCCAAGGATGAACCAGACTTGTGGAGGTCTACAATAATTTTTTCTGAAGTCTTGGTGGATTTCTTTTGATTTTCCCATGATGTCAAGCAAAGAGGCACGGAGTTTGAAGGTAGGCCTTGAAATACATCCACAGGTACGACTCCAATTGACTCAGTCTAATTGACATCATTTATCAGAAGCTTCTAAAGCCTTGACATCATTTTCTGGAAATTTCCAAGCTGTTTAAAGGCACAATCAATTTAGTGTATGTAAACTTCTGACCCACTGGAATTGTGATACAGTGAATTATAAGTGAAATAATCTGTCTGTAAACAATTGTTGGAAAAATTACTTGTCATGCACAAAGTACATGTCTTAACCGACTTGCCAAAACTATAGTTTGTTAACGAGAAATTTGTGGAGTGGTTGAAAAATGAGTTTTAATGACTCCAACCTAAATGTATTTAAACTTCCGACTTCAACTGTACTTAACTATCACAAAGTACATGTTATTGTTAAAATATACTTAAGTATCAAAAGTAGAAGTAAAAGTAGAAATCATTTAAAATTCCTTATAGTAAGCAAATTTACAGATAGCCAGGTGCACACTCCAACACTCAGACACTTACAAAAGATGCATTTGTGTTTAGTGAGTCCGCTAGACCATAGGCAGTAGGGACGGCCACGTGTTATCTTGATAAGTGCATGAATTCACAATTTTCCTGTCCTTTTAACCATTCAAATTTAACGAGTACTTTGGGTTGTCAGGGAAAATGTATGGCGTTAAAAATAACATATTTCCTTTAGGAATGTAGTGAAGTAAAATTGTCAAGAATATAAATGGTAAAGTACAGACCCCAAAAAACTACTTAAGTAAAAATTATTTAAAGTACTTTACACCACTGTGTGTGGTTCCCACCGTGAAGCATGGAGGAGGTGGTGTGGGGGTGCTTTGCTGGTGACACTGTCTGTGATTTATTTAGAATTCAAGGCACGCTTAACCAGCATGGCTACCACAGCATTCTGTAGCGATACGCCATCCCATCTGGTTTGCGCTTAGTGGGAGTATCATTTGTTTTTCAACAGGACAATGACCCAAACACACCTCCAGGCTGTGTAAGAGGTATTTTACCTCTTACACAAGAGAAGGAGAGTGATGGAGTGCTGCATCCACAATCACCTGACTTCAACCCAATTCAGATGGTTAGGGATGAGTTGAACCACAGAGTGAAGGAAAAGCAACCATCGAGTGCTCAGCATATGTACGAAACCTCTTCAAGACTTTTGGAAAATAATTCCAGGTGGCTACCTCATGAAGCTGGTTGAGAGAATGCCAAGAGTGTGCAAAGCTGTCAAGGCAAAGGGTGGCTACTTTGAAGAACCTCAAATATAACATATATTTTGATTTGTTTAACTTTTTTTTTTTTGGTTACTACATGATTCATTATGTTATTTCATTGTTTTGATGTCTTCACTATTACTCTACAATGTAGAACATGGTAAAAAATAAAGATAAACCCTCGAATGAGTAGGTGTGTCCAAACTTTTTGACCGGTTCTGTGTGTATTTTTGTCACATTTATTGGTCGTGTTCACAGTTTAGAAGATGTTATAGCGGGTGCAATGAAATGCTTATATTACTAGCTCCTAACAATGCAGTAAAATGTCAAGCAGGTACACAAATAATCCATTAAAAAAAAGAACAAGAAATCTCGAAACAAATCCCATTATCAACCCAAATTGTCCTAACTATGAGGGATTGGGGCAAACCCTGTTTTCTTAACTATCATTGTCTCAATATTTATCATTGAGACATTTGTTTAAATGCAGTTTTTGTATTCTGGTGTAATTGATATCATTTAAATGTAATATTTTTCTTATCACATCAAGTCCTTTTCTGATGCCATCTCTGGGACAAGCCATGTGCTATTCCATGATCAGACATTCATTTCCTGTCTTCCTGTCTGTCTCAGGAGTGCATGTGTCTGATCAGGAAGATGTGTGTTGAGGTGGGGACAGGGACAGACGTGTCTGACAGACTAACACAGGCACTCACTGACAATCTGAAACAAACTCTCTCCGACAATAAGGTGAGGGCTAAGATTGATCCCATTTGATGATGATTTGAATAAGCTATTGGTTTACAATAAAACATTTTAATAACGCCAAATAAACTTGTGTAGACTGTCAAAGCATGGACAATAAAATGTGTGAATAGTTCCTTTTTAAATATGACATTACTTAAGTGATAATGCTAGAGAAGCCGGTGTTGGGAGGATATATTGGCATGGGTGTTGTTGGGCCCGAGACTAAGTTTGTTCTGTTCTGTATCTATGGACGTGACCCAGTCCTTCGTTCTAAATGTTTCATTGCCATACTGGCTGGCCACGGTCTTATCCCTTGCTTGCTAGCTAGCCAACTACGGCTAACTTAGTCGCGCCAAAAAGGTGCAGCCAGAATAACAGCAAAGTATTTGCATTTGTTTACGCTGTCTTCTAGTGACATTTATTTTGATACATCCAAAACAATGAGCTAATGAGATGTGATTTTGCTTGGCATAGAAAATGTGCTCACTTGTCAGGAACTAGCCAACAACACAGCAAAATGTTAGTCTAAAAGAAGGGGTAATGTCTAGATGCTTTTAATAGTGGGAATCAAGTTCATAAATTGCTTGACTGGGCTGATGAGACAGTGGATTGCGCATTCAGATGGAACAGAGTAAATAGGCATTTTAACAAAATAGATTTAGCCGGTGGCAATTTATGGAATAGACACCGATGGTTGAAACCGCATTCCAATCAGCATTTGAGATTAGACCCACCCGTTGTATGGGATATAGAACATTTCTGTACAAGGTTATTTTGCTGATGTCTTGTGTTCTACCACTTCTTTAGCTAGCCCTGGAGGCTCTGCTCTCTGAGGTGAGTGAGAAGGAGAAGAGGACGGAGAGCGAGCTGGAGGCACTGAAGAAGGCTGGGAGAGACCGGGAGAAAGACCTCTCCACACTCAATGCTGTGCTCCAATGTAACCAGGATATCATCAATGTGAGTCTGGTGTTGAAAGCACACACGTGTGATTGCTGTGCTACCAGTGTACGGCAGTTGCTGTAGAACACACACACACACCCTCACGCTATTTCACTTACATCTATTAACTCACATTCATTAACAAAGTTAACATTGCGCTGGATACACTATAGTCACTTAGTCAAAGGTGTTACTAATAATTTCTCACAAGGGCCCTGTTTTTCTTCTAACCCCCAGGAACTGAGAGTGGAGCTGGTTGAGAAGGAGCGAGTGCAGCGGGAGGTGCAGAAGGAGAGGGAAGTGTGGAGACAGCGGGACCAGGCCTTCACAGCAGTCCTACAGGAGAAAGAGTCACTTCTCCTCTGCCTGAAGGAGGCGCTAGAGAGCTCTCAGAAAGACATGCAGGTGAGGGGGGATCACCTCAACATACAGAATCTCCATAGGTTGAATTAAATTAGGTGTGCTGTGGGACTCCTACTCTGAGACCCTTTGTGAATACAGACCCAGATGTCTTGAAAGATAGTGTTTTGATTAATTTGATTATCTATTCGTTTGACCATTCCTGATCTAAATAGAATTGATTCCAGGTATATCTCTTTTTAGTGTGCCCAAAATTGTTTGTCAGGTTCAGTAACCAGTGCTGCATGCACTGACCTCTGTTATTCAAGTTGAAGGTGCTACATGTCGATTCTCACCCATGTGGAAGCTAGGTGAATTGCGACAACACTTAGGCTGAATATAAACAACTCTTTCCCTCTCCCACGCATCCCATTTCCCCGCAATACGGTGGAGAGGTTAGTGCTATCTGACATCAAGGATCCCGGATAGCATGGACCATGGTGGAGGCTATTTTACTTTGTTTCGTCCACCGACTTCAAGCAGTCGTAGATATTTCACTGCGATTTAGATGGTACAATGATTGCCTACACTATTCAGTGCATGTTTTCTTACATAAAATGAAATGGTTTGAAGAGTGTAGATTTTTTGCAACTAGGAAATGACAGAGCGATTTCTACGTTGGCTGCTTGCCACAGTTTGCCATTGTTCCTTGTGCTTGAGTAGGAGATGACTACACCTTTTATAGATACCCATGTAAGAGAGGAGGGGTGCAGTTTTCTAGAGCTGGGCAATAAGGACAAAAATCCATATCACGATAAATGTAAAAAGAAAATGTGATAAATCGGCAATAAATAATTTTTTGGGGTAGATACTAGAGCTGGGCGATAAGGACAAAAAGTCACATTGAGATGAACAACTATTTTGCTCTAACAATAAATAGATTACAATGCAATGTTCCCTCTAAGCTGCCTGTGTGTGCAGCCACACACAGAGACAAGAGATTGAACTTCACTGAGTTCACCCCATTAGTTTGCACTATATAGATCAGTCTTTTTTTCTGTGATCGAATCAACATTATATCAGCCCCTTTTCAATGCAGGAGATGAAAACAAATCTGACTTTGGAAAATTGAGTCTGTGATTTTGTTGTAGGCAGAGACGAAGTGCAACAGAGTAGAATTCTATTGGTGGGTGTAGCCCATCAGCGGTCTTGAGCTTTTCAGTTCAGATCAGACTGCAGAGCCCTGCATCTGCCCATTTGTTGATATTCCTTGCTAGTTAGCAAGTTATTAGCCCAGTTATAGATACGTATAGGTCAGCAATGGGGAGTTACTGCTTCCTACAAGAACACAAAACATGTAGGCTACATTTCAAGCTGTCTTGGTAAATAGCTTATGTCTAAAGGGGTGTTGTTGTATTTTGAACATGAGAAGCGACCTGTGCGACCTGTCAAAATAGGATCCAGAATTATCAGATGTATTTTTGGCTCTTTGTGCATCTACAGTACCAGTCAAAAGTTTGGACACTTACCTATTCCAGGGTTTTTATTTTATTTTTACTATTTTATACATTGCAGAATAATAATGAAGACATCAAAACTATGAAATAACACATGGAATCACGTAGTACCCAGAGATTGAGATTGCCTGCAATGACAACAAGCTCCGTCCGATGATACTGTGACACACTGCCCCAGACCATGACGGACCCTCCACCTCCACTGCCACTGCGAGGACGATCAGCTGTCCACCCTGTCTCCCTGTAGTGCTGTCTTAGGCCTCTCACAGTACAGACATTGCAATATATGGCCACATCCACAGTCCTCATGCCGCCTCGCTGCATGCCTAAGGCACGTTAACGCAGATGAGCAGGGACCCTGGGCATCTTTCCATTGGTGTTTTTCAGAGTCAGTAGAAAGGCCTCTTTAGTGTCCTAAGTTTTCATAACTGTGACCTTAATTGCCTACCGTCTGTAAGCTGTTAGTGTCTTAATGACCGTTCCACAGGTGCATGTTCATTAATTATGGTTCATTGAACAATCGTGGGAAACAGTGTTTAAACCCTTTACAATGAAGATCTGTGAAGTTATTTGGATTTTTACAAATTATCTTTGAAAGACAGGGTCCTGAAAAAGGGACGTTTCTTTTTTTTGCAGAATATATATATTATGAGAATTTTCTTTTTTTTGCTAGCATCTTGGCCTGTATTGCTAGATTGCTAACTCTAAATATGATATTGTTGCTATATAGCCATGTGGGTTAATTGATGGGCCTCAGCTATTTTAAGTATACTGAACAAAAATATAAATGCAACAATTTCAAATATTTTAATAAATTCATTAGGCCCTAATCTATGGATTTCACATGATTGGGAATACAGATATGCATCTGTTTGTCACAGATACCTTAAAGGTAGGGGCGTGGATCACCATTTACCTCATGCAGAGCGACACATCTCCTTCGCGTAGAGCTGATCAGGCTGTTGAATGTGGTCCAGTGGAATGTTGTTTCACTCCTCTTCAATGGCTGTGTGAAGTTGCTGGATATTGGCAGGAACTGGAACACGCTGCTGTACATGTTGATCCAGAGCATCCCAAACTTGCTCAATGGGTGACATGTCTGGTGAGTACACAGGCCATTGAAGAATTTGCTGCTTCCAGGAATTGTGTAACATATCCTTGTGACCTGAGCCCGGGCAGTATCATGCTGAAACATGAAGTGATGGCGGCGCATGAATGGCACAACGATGGCCCTCAGGATCTCATCACGGTATCTCTGTGCATTCAATTTGCCATCAATAAAATGCAATTGTGTTCATATGCCGGAGCTTATTCTTGCCCATACCATAACCCCACCGCCACCATGGGGCACTGTGTTCACAACGTTGACATCAGCAAACCGCTCGCCAACACGTCGCCAAACAAGTGGTGTGCGGTTGTGAGGCCAGTTGGACATACTGCCAAATTCCCTTAAACGACGGCTTATGGTAGAGAAATTAATATTACATTCTCTGGCAACAGTTCTGGTGCAGTCAGCATGCCAATTGCACACTCCCTCAACTTGAGACATCCGTGGCATTGTGTTGTGACAACGGCACATTTTAGTGTGGCCTTTTATTGTCTCCAGCCCAAGGTGCACCTGCGTAATGATCATGCTGTTTAATAGGCTTCTTGATATGCTACACCTGTCAGGTGGATGGATTATCTTGGCAAAGTAGTACTTCTCACTAACAGTGATATAAACAAATTTGTGCACATAATTTGAGAGAAGCTTTTTGTGCATATGGGATCTTCTATTTCAGCTCATGAAACATGGAACCAAGACTTTATATATTGCGTTTATATTTTTGTTCATTATACAACAAGATCTCAGTTTTACTAATTTTGACATCAGATTCTGACGTTTATCCACGTTTCTACAAATTTCAAAGTTGCTCCAAATGTTACATTTCTGTATTGTTCCATTTGTCCTTCCACAATGTGGGGAGAGGGAGGGAGTGGCTCACTCACACAGCAGCCGACAGCGAAACAGGGACAGGCAGATACTTTTAAAGCGGGAATCAACATAATATATAGGCTACTACTGTTAACCAAATAATAGTTTTAGAACAATCTACAGGAATGTTGTATAGCAAAATCATAGTATTACCGACGTAAGCTTTTGTTGTCAAATAGAAAGTCTGCATTTTAGAATGCGAATTTTGTATTGGCCCAAACTATTGTGAAACACTATCATTCCACTACTACTGCAGCTATTATATGGACTTTTTTTAAAAATTACATTGCAAAAATTCTACATGTAGCTCTTTTGACTCGCTTCAGACTTTCCTCCTCATAACTTATTTTATTTTCCCCCAGGCACTGTCGGACTCTGTGATTAGCCAAGGGGTGTCAGGAGGCGGGGCTGAGGGGGCTCTGGCCTCTCAGCTGAAGGAGAAGGAGAGCCTAGTGATAGCCTGGCTACAGGACAGAGAGGAGCACAGCGCCACCATGTGCCAGGAGTTCTCCAAGCTCACCACCGCCCTGCAGGACTATCAGGGCATAGTGCAGGTGAGTGCAAACGATGATAGGAGAGTGGATGCTTTCACCAATCCCTGTCTTTCATATCAGTGAAGGGGAAGCTATGTAAGACTAGTAAGGGGCTCCCTCTATATACTGAGATGTGCTGTGTCTTCCATTGTCTTTTACACAATTCAGGTCATCTTCAGTGAGGTATCTAAAATATCAAGCCTATAATATAGTTTGGTCGTTAGAACCCATACCTTTCCTCTCTTCCCATCTTTCCCACTGCCTTCTCAAGGAGCAACAGCAGAATCATAGTCAGGCGGTGTCTTCACTGTCAAAGCAACTCAACGACACACTCAACGACCTGAGGGAGAGAGGGAAGGAGAACAAGGAGGCACAGCGAGCCTGGCGGAGCGAAAAGGATGACAAAGAGAGGGAGGAGAGGAAATTGAGGGAGAGCCTGGAGAAGAGAGACAAACTCATTGAGGTATGTCCGTACATGACCTTAGAAAAGCACTAAAGATCGGACCAAATTAACACTGAATATTTTTGATTTGTTAACTTGTTTTATTTAGCAAGTTCTCCTGGATTCCGAAGAACGGGATCATCTACTCAAAGAACTTCAACAGAACCTGCTGAACAAATTTGAACCCATGATTGCTGTCAAACACACATTATGAAAGAGATGAACAAGATAGTGAAAGAGCAAAAAACATAGAACCATGAAGGTACAATGCACATTTTATATAGATGAGTTGCATGAACCAACACTTTATTGCACCACAGGTAGTGGGGCGGCAGGGTTGCCTAGTGGTTAGAGCGTTGGACTAGCAATCGAAAGGTTGCAAGTTCAAATCCTCGAGCTGACAAGGTACAAATCTGTCGTTCTGCCCCTGAACGAGGCATTTGTTCCTAACTGACCTGCCTAGTGAAATAAAGGTAAAATAAAAAACTACTAATTACAATTCTATGTAGGCCCATTGAAAAGGTTGTGTTTTGCGCATTTGCACTAGTTGCATCTTACCTTGGCAGGCAAGCCTTGGTTTTTGTGTTAAAACAATTTTATGGCCTTTACAAAACTCTTGACTGGATATTTGTCAATAATGATGATGTTATTGCTCCGTTTTGGCATCATTCATATTTGTATATTCATATTGACTGATTTAATTGATGAAGTATGCTAGTAGTTAATGTCTGACATGGACCAAAGTATATTTTGAATTTGCTTAAAGGGTACTCTGGCAATGAAATGTATCAATACAGACAGATCAAATCATTTCATTGCCTGAGAGTACCATTTATGCAAATTCAAAATACACTTGTGTCCATGTCAGACATTGATTAACTAGTAGCATGGGACATGGGGAAATGTATGATGAGATTTGTTAATGTGTCCTTCAGGGCATAGTGTAGTGCAGCCTTCTTGATAAGTGCTATCAGAAGGGGGATTATTATTGTGTTGAATTTGGACAGTTTTGAGGTTGCAGTTTCCCAAAAGCTTTCTTTATTGGTGTCATACTGTAAGTTCTGTGATTTAATTTTTTTCCCCCTCAGTGTCTTTGTCTGAATGGGCTATTTCTGTTCATACTGCCATTTTCATTTGACACATTAGCTACATCATACTGCTTGTTATTGTGATTGTCATAAAGGGGTTTACACTTTTTACTCCAAAATATTTATTTGTACTTTTTGGCAGGTTTAATTTTACTACAGAATGGTTTGGTACATTTATTTTGGGAAAAGGTTTCTAATTTTATGTCTGCCATGTTTTCATTTTTTAAAGTCTTTGTGAGATTGAGAAATAAACCTCTCTCTATATGATCGAAATTATTGAATCCAGTCTGTTTTCATTGCATGTACTTTGCTGCTTATGTCATGGATGATCAAAGGGACTTTCATGACCCGTGGGTGTCTCATTTGCTCTGTACTTCACACTTGGAATATGATCCCCAGTAAACGGTCATGGCTAGAAGGGATCCAGCATTTGTCAGAATGTACTTTTTGTAGGTGGTTTAGGAGAACTTACGCAGCAGGTTAGGATAATTAACGTGTTGAGAATTAGGTTGGGGTTAGCAAGAAATATTTTTGGGCTCGTAAATTTGACAAAAGCTGGATCCCATCTCGACATGACCTCAGTCAACCCCACAACTGACTAACCTCTTGTCCAATCACAAGCAGGACCATGGTTTCTGGTTACTTGGGAACGGTTGTTTTGGAGATAGTATTTCAACACTAGTTTATTTGGCCCTCGGGGGTTGAGGTGAACTTGTTGTACTTTAGTAGCCTAATCTAAAGAGACCTGGTAATTAATAAACTCAGCAAAAAAAGAAGCGTCCCTTTTTCAGGACCCTGTCTTTCAAAGATAATTTGTAAAAATCCAAATAACTTCACAGATCTAGATTGTAAAGGGTTTAAACACTGTTTCCCATGCTTGTTCAATGAACCATAAACAATTAATGAACATGCACCTGTGGAACGGTCGTTAAGACACTAACAGCTTAGACGGTAGGCAATTAAGGTCACAGTTATGAAAACTTAGGAAACTAAAGAGGCCTTTCTACTGACTCTGAAAAACACCAAAAGAAAGATGCCCAGGGTCCTTGCTCATCTGCGTGAACATGCCTTAGGCATGCTGCAAGGAGGCATGAGGACTGCAGATGTGGCCAGGGAAATAAATTGCAATGTCCGTACTGTGAGACGCCTAAGACGGGGAGACAGGACGGACAGCTGATCGTCCTCGCAGTGGCAGACCACGTGTAACAACACCTGCAGAGGATTGGTACATCCGAACATCACACCTGCGGCACAGGTACAGGATGGCAACAACAACTGCCCGAGTTACACCAGGAACGCACAATCCCTCCATCAGTGCTCAGACTGTCCGCAATAGGCTGAGAGGCTGGACTGAGGGCTTGTAGGCCTGCTGTAAGGCAGGTCCTCACCAGACATCACCAGCAACAACGTCGCCTATGTCCACAAACCCACCGTCGCTAGACCAGACAGGACTGGCAAAAAGTGCTCTTCACTGACGAGTTGCGGTTGTCTCACCAGGGGTGATGGTCGGATTCGCGTTTATCGTCGAAGGAATGATTGTTACACCAAGGCCTGTACACTAGAGCGGGATCGATTTGGAGGTGGAGGGTCCGTCATGGTCTGGGGCAGTGTGTCACAGCATCATCGGACTGAGCTTGTCATTGCAGGCAATCTCAACGCTGTGTGTTACAGGGAAGACATCCTCCTCCCTCAATTGGTACCCTTCCTGCAGGCTCATCCTGACATGACCCTCCAGCATGACAATGCCACCAGCCATACTGCTCGTTCTGTGCGTGATTTCCTGCAAGACAGGAATGTCAGTGTTCTGTCATGGCCAGCGAAGAGCCCGGATCTCAATCCCATTGAGCATGTCTGGGACCTGTTGGATCGGAGGGTGAGGGCTAGGGCCAATCCCCCCCAGAAATGTCCGGGAACTTGCAGGTGCCTTGGTGGAAGAGTGTGGTAACATCTCACAGCAAGAACTGGCAAATCTGGTGCAGTCCATGAGGAGGAGATGCACTGCAGTACTTAATGCAGCTGGTGGCCACACCAGATACTGACTGTTACTTTTGATTTTGACCGCCCCTTTGTTCAGGTACACATTATTCCATTTATGTTAGTCACATGTCTGTGGAACTTGTTCAGTTTGTCTCAGTTGTTGAATCTTATGTTCATACAAATATTTACACATGTTAAGTTTGCTGAAAATAAACGCAGTTGACAGTGAGAGGACGTTTCTTTTTTTGCTGAGTTTAAATGTAAAAAAAAAGACTTGAGTAAATAAATGCCTGTTCAGTCAGTTCCCCTCTCTGTGGCAATAGGACCGCAGTCTTGGCGAGATGATACGGTGCACTCTATACGACGAGCGGAACACTTGGTCCGGCAAACCGACGCAGGACGGTCAGGGTCTATCAGATGTGTGCGGAGCAGTAGCGCCACCGCGTTTACCCCCAGGCGCACAGACACAAATGAAGTGGATGGAGGTGGTGACGCTTTGTGTAAGAATAAACTCAGATCCCAAACCACGGGGACAATGGTGAGAGTTTAATATTTGAAAGTTATGATGAATTAAATTAGTAGATAAGGAGTGTGCAGTATGTTCAATCCTGTTGGCTATTCAGTTGAAGTGGAAGTTTACATACACTTAGGTTGGAGTCATTAACTCGTTTTTCAACCACTCCACAAATTTCTTGTTAACAAACTATAGCTTTAGCAAGTCGGTTAGGACATCTACTTTGCGCATGACACAAATGTTCTTGAGCTTCTACCACACACTCGCTCTGGCTCTCTCTCTCTCTGCAGGGAGAGGGGGGAACTCCCTCCCAAGGCCTCATAAAACTACCACAGCCTATTGACCCCTTCACTCCAGATGCTATGTCAATAGCGTACTGTACTAATGTAACACAGTGTATGGCACTGCATTGACGTCACCTTGTCCCATATAGTGCCTATTGTGGTTACACTTTGTCAGTGATTCACCTAGTTTTTGTCTTACACTACATGGTGACAGTGTAGTTACGTAATAACCATTCATTTATTTATTCTGGATTTATTTAAACCAGCAGCTGTAGGCTTACCATTTGCTAATTAGTCCCACAAGTTGCCCATTTCTGCTATACACTCTTAGCGGATACTAGGCAAATATCAGCTGAAACAGGTCTGTAAAATAAAGAATTACCCACATCTAAGTAGGTTCTGGAGTCTACCACTCTGGCTGTGAACCAATCACAGCTGCTACGAGAGAACATCAGGCAGATGATTGGCAATGACATCACCAGGCAAAATGCTGCCCACGGTACTGTCAATGAAGCTCTGGTGAAGAAAATAGCTGAGACAGTCACTTTGAAGGTACAGCATGGGACATACGATAGTATTTAACGTTTAAAAGTCACAATAGTAAAACTCATTCTCTCGCAAAGCAAAATTTCACAATTATTTCTTCAGCCTCCAGGCAGGCCATTTTCCACTAACAGAGGCAGCTGAACTGTGTTAGTCACAGCCATGACAGAGCACTGGTCAGTATGTGAGTGGAACCATCTGTAGGCTTTGTCATGGATAAGATACAGATGGTGTCTGTATCTGTCCTTATTTGGTAAAGAAAGAGCCACTAATGTCGGTGTAATAATGTTGTAGTGGGTGACTTCACTACTCCACCCCTCAACCCCTATCTTCTTATGTTGTCATGTGTTTTCCAGGGCCCTGAGTACAGTGGGGATATACTTTCCAGAGAGAAACTGAACAGGCCTATAGTAAACGTTTACCACAGACACCCTGGGACCCAGTTACCTGAGGCTGCTCATCTCATACAGGTAACTAACGGTCTTCCTCTAAAACCGAACATGATTGACACTCTTTCTCTTATATTATGTACTTGGCCATTTTACTGTAGTAGACTCAAATTTCTGTGCAAGTCTTCCATTGACATCAATGCATGATTTATGCAATTGTCGAGTTAAGTGCTTGTTCTCATGCTAGAATTCAGCCCTCTGAGTCTTGTGTTTTTCTCTCAGGGTAGTTCTGTGTTGAGATGTTGCCTGCTGTCCTCTAAAGAGGAGCTCTCCAGGCTGCAGGGCACATGTCTGCAGCTGGTGGACAACCTGCACGGCAAGAGGGCCGCAGAGCAGGTGGACTCTGCTGTGGTCAGGCTGCTGTGGTCAGGCTGCTGCGGTCAGGCTGCTGCGGTCAGGCTGCTGCGGTCAGGCTGCGGCGGCAGCTGGTCGACAGACGAGCAATGCCCACTTTCCTCCAACAGGGGTCGTACTAAACTCATTATGTAGTGCATGACTCAATTCATCTTTCTTCAATGTTTCCTCTCTCCTTGGTTCCTTCTCAAAAATGCATTGGAGGAGATCAGAGGGAATAAATATATAAGGTTCCTCCCCTCTGATCTTCTCCTTCAATGCATTTTGAGAAGTAGATGAGGAGAGGAATCAAGGAAAGAGAAGAGCCCGTCTATAGTTGTATACAAACGGCATGTGTGTTTTATCCTGGATATGAAGTGAAAGCGGGACCAATGTGCTGATGATTAGGAAGGTATGTTTAACCTAGTCATGTGTGGCATCCCAACTCTCAATTAACCACATTTCTGCATTACACCATTAACGTGTACTTGAAATAAACATAAACAGTATTTCTCTGCGAACTCAGCCCCATTGCTTATTGTTTGGGAGTCCCTTAGAGCAGAAATGTGCATGGGTTTCATTGGCCTGTACTTGATCTCCTTGTCATACTGCCATTTTGTACAGCTTGGCATCTATAATGTGAATTGAATATGTTCAGCGTAGACTGCATTAGAATCACAATCAGTGTACTGTTTATGTTCAACTTCACCTGTGAATAAATGTATACTGTTATAAAGTCCAGTCTCCATCGCCCCCTCCTCTTCAGTCCGAGTCATAAGACTGCAAGTCACTTGACAGTCCTCCCTCTAAACTTCATGTGTTTCATTAAGAAATGAGGGATGATTCAATAAGCCTCTTCTTTATTGAGTGGTTACAGAATCACTGTATAAAGGCCCTCTATACACAGCAAAGCAGTACTGTAGATACCAGAAATATATTTGTGTATCTTCCTTGCAATACACACTATTTAACTGAATACTCAAATAGTTTGTTTCTACTTTAGTATTTATGCAGATTCCAGTGCAAACTTTAGTCAGCCATGGTGGAGGAGTGACTTCAGTCTTATCACTGGGCGGCTAATGTCCTAATTGAATCAGATGTGTTGGGGTGGGGAGATGTTTGGAGATATTTAAGGTAGTATCAAGGAAAACGAGAGGCCATCTTCAGATCTGTGCAGCCGATGCATGAAGCGAGAGAAGACTAAAAGTACTGGCATAATACCATAAGTTTGCACAGGCGCATCCCCAGAAAGGACGACATCAACACATTTTACTGGATAAGAGAAGGTTGCAAAAAGTAATTGTATTTTTTAGAGGATCATTTATCTAGACTAACTAGATAACGAGCAGACCGAAAGGTCTTGAGGAGCTGGGAAAGCAGTCAAATCAAAGGGAATACAGGATATTGTCTTTGTTTTGGAGAGAGACAACAAAAAACAAGTGATGTCGCAGCTTCTATGCCGTCTGCTTTTACTGTGTCTGGTACCATCTGTGGGTAAGCGGAAGAGAAAGGAGTTAGAAATGGAATACTTATATCGCAATGTATCATATACTGTGTTTGTGTGTGCATGTGTGTTTATGGGAGAAGCTAATTGCTTAATTGGTCTTTAGCTTTGTACATTGACTTGTGCATTATTACATTAACAGCATTGTTTAAGCCCCTCCCACCCATTTCCCTCAACTGTCCATCATAAGACTTCAGCTTCTTCCTCTGATAACCTTCACTGCCAATATTACCGATTAAAAATCTCTACTATCCTTCAGTCCCTGCGCCAAACTTTAGTTTTACTTTGTACTTAGTGTAATCAATATCTTTCTCTTTCAGTTCCTCTGTTTTGCTTCACCTGTGTCTTCCCTGCCATCTCCCCACTGGACTGTATCAAGTTCCCTCAGAAGTGTCCTCCAGGTCAGCTATGTCTGTCCAGCAAAGCTGTGGGGAAGCGCGGTGAGAGCTCCTTAAGTTACATACATTGTGTGTGTGTGTGTGTGCCCGCATGTTTGTGATTGAGTGTGTACAAATAACACCATTAATGTAACGCTAACTCGGTCATAAACACCTTTAATCTACAGGAGCGTTCAGTGTGACACTGTATGAGAAGAGCTGTGTCCTCTCCGCCCTGTGTGGCCTGACTGGTGAGAAGTACGCCATGGGCCTCAACTTCACCTTTACCAATGAATGCTGTTCTACCCACCTGTGTAATGGAGCTGCAGCCCCCTCTGCCCTCTACTGGACTGGCTCTGCACTCTCTCTCCTCTCATTCACTCTCTCACTGTGATTTACCCACCTTTAAAGATAATGCTACTGTCGCTAAATACATAAGGAAAACATGACCACGTTCAGATGCCTAGCTTCGCCGAAACCTTTCAGATATAAATGTGATGAACAGAGCTGGCATGATTCCTTGTTGTAATTGTTGGAGGCATGTTTGTTATAATGTACATGCCATATTTCTGTCTGTTCCAAAACATTGTATTCTGCTGAACATGGCCCAGGTGTTTAACCCAATAAATGTGTGCTTTCTGTACATGAAATATGGACAGAGGAGATATTTTCCATTGAACTGACCATTTTCCAGAGATGAGCAAAGCACACACATGGTGTTTGCTCAAGTAATGTAAAATAATGTGCTTAACACTTTCTTTTACATCTAGGCATAGAATTAACAATATCCCACATTTATCTGTCATAAGAGTTGAAAATGAGAGCTAACAACGTACAGTGAGGGAAAAAAGTATTTGATCCCCTGCTAATTTTGTACGTTTGCCCACTGACAAAGAAATGATCAGTCTATAATTTTAATGGTAGGTTTATTTGAACAGTGAGAGACAGAATAACAACAAAAAAATCCAGAAAAACGCATGTCAAAAATGTTATAAAATGTTTTGTATTTTAATGAGGGAAATAAGTATTTGACCCCCTCTGCAAAACATGACTTAGTACTTGGTGGCAAAACCCTTGTTGGCAATCACAGAGGTCAGACGTTTCTTGTAGTTGGCCACCAGGTTTGCACACATCTCAGGAGGGATTTTGTCCCACTCCTCTTTGCAGATCTTCTCCAAGTCATTAAGGTTTCGAGGCTGACGTTTGGCAACTCGAACCTTCAGCTCCCTCCACAGATTTTCTATGGGATTAAGGTCTGGAGACTGGCTAGGCCACTCCAGGACCTTAATGTGCTTCTTCTTGAGCCACTCCTTTGTTGACTTGGCCGTGTGTTTTGGGTCATTGTCATGCTGGAATACCCATCCACGACCCATTTTCAATGCCCTGGCTGAGGGAAGGAGGTTCTCACCCAAGAGTTGACGGTACATGGCCCCGTCCATCGTCCCTTTGATGCGGTGAAGTTGTCCTGTCCCCTTGGCAGAAAACACCCCCAAAACATAATGTTTCCACCTCCATGTTTGACAGTGGAGATTGTGTTCTTGGGGTCATAGGCAGCATTCATCCTCCTCCAAACACAGTGAGTTGAGTTGATGCCAAAGAGCTCCATTTTGGGCTCATCTGACCACAACACTTTCACACAGTTGTCCTCTGAATCATTCAGATGTTCATTGGCAAACTTCCTACAGGTGTTCCTATATGTGCTTTCTTGAGCAGGGGGACCTTGCGGGCACTGCAGGATTTCAGTCCTTCACATTTACATTTTAGTAGACACTCTTATCCAGAGCGACTTAGAGTAGTGAATGCATACATTCCATACATTTTTTTCCATACTGGTCCCCCATGGGAATCGAACCCACAACCCTGGCATTGCAAACACCATGCTCTACCAACTGAGCCACACGGCGTAGTGTGTTACCAATTGTTTTCTTGGTGACTATGGTTCCAGCCGCCTTGAGACCATTGACAAGATCCTCCCGTGTAGTTCTGGGCTGATTCCTCACCGTTCTCATGATCATTGCAACTCCACGAGGTGAGATCTTGCATGGAGCCCCAGGCCGAGGGAGATTGACAGTTCTTTTGTGTTTCTTCCATTTGCGAATAATCGCACCAACTGTTGTCACCTTCTCACCAAGCTGCTTGGCGATGGTCTTGTAGCCCATTCCAGCCTTGTGTAGGTCTACAATCTTGTCCCTGACATCCTTGGAGAGCTCTTTGGTGGTGGCCATGGTGGAGAGTTTGGAATCTGATTGATTGATTGCTTCTGTGGACAGGTGTCTTTTATACAGTTAACAAGCTGCGGTTAGGAGCACTCCCTTTAAGAGTGTGCTCCTAATCTCAGCTCGTTACCTGTATAAAGGACACCTGGGAGCCAGAAATCTTTCTGATTGAGAGGGGGTCAAATACTTATTTCCCTCATTAAAATGCAAATCAATTTACAAAATTTTTGTCATGCGTTTTTCTGGATTTTTTGTTGTTGTTATTCTGTCTCTCACTGTTCAAATGAACCTACCATTAAAATTATAGACTGATCATTTCTTTGTCAGTGGGCAAACGTACAAAATCAGCAGGGGATCAAATACTTTTTTCCTCACTGTATAAAGCATCCACTGTATGGATAATACATTGTCTGGATATCATCTATAATTGTCTATTTGTATTTTCTATATTTAAGTATGTCTTAATTTTTATTGGCTCTGACAATTTTTCTCTAGCCTATCAAAACTTATAGGTAGGCATAATCATATATTATAATATTTGAATCCAATTGATCTAATATTTTTCCTGCAGTTCAAATGGCCTCGGTGGCACGAGCGTTGTGCGCACCAATAGTCGACTAGGTCTCCAACAGGTGTTTTTGATTCTGGCGCATACTGCCGCGTTCATGTTCTAGTTGGAACTAGGAAACTCGGAAATATTCGAATTGCCAACTGGTTGTCAACGAATCTGCAAGTCGGAAATTCCCAAGCTTCCCAGTTCCGACTAGTATTTGAACGCGGCATACCTATGGAGATTAATTGACACAGGGCCTGATTTTGCTTGAGTTATTGTACCATTTTGGTACAGGAATATAAATGTTTTAGATCTTCAACTTTTTAACTTTTGCATTGTCTAAGAGCAGAGGGAGGCTCAAATGAACGCCAGTCATTTATAAAACCATTCGTGAAGGTATTACTCGCCGAAGATTCACCATCTTACCACGAACTACCTGTGTTCCAGAACTCAAGGGTGCCGCTGGTAGACATGGAACATTTCTCTCCAGTCCATGGAACTGGACACAAACAATTACCGGATAAAGGCAGGAAAACACTGACACTGTGTACCAACACAGAAGCTATCTGGTCCAAAAAGTCAAGCCCGCGAAATGATAACACTTTGTAACATCAACAAGATGTTCGTGCAGGTCAAACAAGAACATGCCAAGCCAATAAATCTACAAAATATTCCCTATTCGAATACGACCTCGGCCTTGTGGGAGCAAGCGCTCGGTAAGGTTTTCCAGTGAGTGTGTTTGTCAACATTCATAGGCCTACATTTCCCAGAAATACCTTCAATAAAATCGCTAGTAAATAATCGTGTGGCCTACTCCAACACACTTCAATATGACCCTCCGAATCTCCAAGGGTATATCAGGCGAGCTGCACCATTCACCTTGCGAGTTGTCTGTCACTTCAACAGGTGACCTACAGTATTTACACTATTTTATGATGGATTGATGTTTACCTTGAGTTCATGTCACTGGAGGGGTTATCATTGCATACACAGGAAGTACATAGATGAGTCAGGTTGGCACAACATTTAAAAGTTGATTTATAGTCAATGGCTATTTAGATTTGCTTAGTTCTTTCCAGATATCATTACTCCTACAAAATAGGCTACATGTTGAACATTGTACACAAGGTCTCCAAACCAATGAAGAACAGAACCCATTCTATGCTCACTGCACGTAATGGTAGGGTATAGATGAGTCATAGTCCTCATGTTATAGAATACTTAAAAGAGCCCTCAGGTAATTGAAAGATCTGACTTCTCATTCTCTCTCCCTCAGCTCAATGGGAGAGACTTGCCCAATCTGATGTGTACTCTATGGGAAAGCCCATGTACTTTCAGGCTGAAGCGCCCTCCATGTCTAAAGATGGACGTCTCTATGCCCTCTCGTGTAATGTGACCATTAAGCATTCACACTCCTCTACGCCTCACTTTACAGTCATTGACAATTTTGGGTAATGTAGACATACAGTATGCCAGATCACTTCTATCAGTCTCATTTGCACAGTACTTTGCTTTTAAAGAGGCAATCTGTAGCTGAAACAATAACAAAACAAATCCCAGCTCATGTTTTGGCAAAAATCTGAGGGAGGGGGCTGGAGAAATGGAACCACTCTGAAATTCAAAGACCGAGCAAGAGATGCAAGTACTGACCGTCTATGATACCCAAATGCAAGTTTTGGGTTCTGATGTTGTACAACAGTTGAACTAGGCTCATGCAGCATCTATAAGTTACGTTCTTCAACAATCAATGGGTACATTTTGTAAGTCCAAACATGAATGTAGCAATTGCAGATTGACCCTTTTTAAGGAACTTCTTGGCTCCAGATTCATCCCATATAAAAGGAATGTTGTGAGGTTTACCATGGATGCTTTCCCGTTTCAGGGAATGACAGCAGGGCAGGTATGTTAAGGATGCACATTCTGAAGATGCGCTCCGTTCATGATATGCAACAGTAACCTTCGTCAACTGACCAGTAGTTGATCATTAGATCATTAGATTTCCTATGCAATATATGGCCTTCATCAAGCATTATAACTACTGAGCTTGAATACCTTTTCCTTTCCCTTGTCTGTGCAATTGATTTACCGAGGTCTGCTGACTCTACATCGCATTGGAAGTAGTATGTACATAAGGATGCAAACTGTAGATTCTGCGCCACATTTGAATCAGCCTGAGCCTCTCCTCTTCAGCCACAGCAGCTCTACACGCACTGTGCTATGTCTGTAGGGAGGTCTGTCCCCTCTTCAACTGCCAAGGCCTGCACTTACGATTCCGCAGCAGGAGGGTAAGCCCTGATAATACTGACGCTGTCTGATACTTTATCCATAAAGCCCCGCCAAAAGATGATAGAAAACCATGAATAATAGAAAAAAGACTCGTGTTGCTCTGACACGTCTTGGTCTGGTCCAATCAGATGGAAGGAGCTGTATGGAGCTTCTTCAGTCTGCTCCTGTTGTGAGTCCACATGTAGCTCTGCTGTCCCCTCTGGTGTGTACCGTGCCTACAAGTGTATCTTTGCGTTTACTTACTGTTGGTTTTGTGAGGTTGTTTTGGTCAAGAGTACTTTTTTACGCTTGTAAAGATGGCCTCATTATGATATGAATCATTTTTATTTGGAAAGCCATTTTCAAACATTTCTGCCTAAAGCTTAGCCTATTGCCATCAATGAGTATCCATTTATTCAGTCTGTGTCGGTGAGGAAGTTTAGCATCTATCTCGCTCTGTGTACTCTAGCCACCACCAAGATGGTCACCAGCAAGCCGTGGTCGGTTGAATACAACACAAAGCCTGCTCTGACCCAGGAGGTGACGACAACCTCACAGCCCGAGACCGTGGTGGAGGGGCAGTTAGGTGTGAGGCAGGTGGAGAGACTTAAAGGGAGGCCTGTGAAGGGATTTGCTGTCGTGGAAGTGGAGCAGGTCTCTGAACCACACAGAACATTCGCGGAGTTCTTTGGTGTGGACAAATAGACAGCAACTGTGGTCACTGCCTGATATTCATGTCGATAATTCATCTTGGAAATAAAAAAAGAAAACAAATTCTGATACACCATCTTGTTAATATTTTTGTCGGTTAAAATGATCAATGGTTTGAAGAAAAGAGAGGAGACCAACTCAAATATACAAGTTCCTTTTATTAGCATTACTACAGGGGTAAATGTTTTATTGCTACAATTGTATGAAACATTCTGTACAATTATACTTTTACAAATGTTTGATTTAATGAATATAGTAATTGAGATAAAGACAACAGTTTTACCACTTCCCACGCTCAGTGACTTTCCCCTTGAATCCTCCAATGACGTCAATTACATATTAAACAAAATACTTACATAATTGAAAAACTTGGTTTTCAAACAACAATCACAGGAAATAAACATTCTCAACCTCCATAACTGAGAAATTCAAAAACTTGCATAGCGTTACAATGTAATTTAGACATTAAAGACCAGATACATTGTGGATGGTATCTTGGATATCAGTCTGTTTCAGAAAGCTCTGCCAGGCCATCCAGTCTAGTGCAAGACACCCAGGCCTCAATAGTATGAGCTCAGGTGGGAGTGAGTCCCCGGGTGCCTTGGCATGGGAGACCCCGGATACATGGGGCTGGTTGTTGAGTTCCAGTAAGTTGTAGGCGGCCCGAAAAAGTTCCCAGGGGACACGGGCATAGGGGCGGCATGTGTGTTCATGAAGTTCATTTTTGGCTGGTGGCTGTGGTAGGGCTGGGCATAAGATACCTCAGTCTGATACTTAATAATGCCCCCCTCTCCGCCGTGGCTCTGGTGGGCCTGTGAGATGCCCTGGAAGTCAAACTTGTAGGCGTAGCGCTTGCCGTGCACCTTGGTCATGATGTTCTTGTCGTAATAGTAGCGCAGGGCGCGGCTCAGCTTGTCGTAGTTCATGTTGGGCTTGCTCTTGCGCTCGCCCCAACGCTTGGCCACCTCGTCCGGGTCGGTCATCTTGAACTCGCCGTTTGTTCCCTCCCAGGTGATGATGCTGGAGTTGTTGCTGTCCGACAGCAGCTCCAGCAGGAACTGCCACAGCTGGATCTGTCCAGAGCCTTGGAAGAGAAATGGGACAGGGGGTGAGGGGAATGGATGCATCAAAGGGCTGGGTTCTGTTAAAGCGAGCAAGATCCGTTTCTGAAATGCTTCTCTTAAGAGTAGGATTGTTTGTAGATTAGTGAAGTTTTATCCATACACCCACTTTCATTTTCTGTATTTGTATAGATTTGTAAGATGTTTTTAGCTTGAATATACTTATCTACTATTATGTATGGATTTCCATTTCATTCTTTATGCAATTTGCACTTTACAGAACACTGGAAGAATTGTCACTGTGAATCATTGTCTATTTTGTTTGTGTCAATGAATCCTGTCAGGGATGGGTTGCCAACTGTCAATTTGACACGAAAATACAATTGAATTCATTCACATGCAGTTTCATTCATGCACCACTAATATCTCCTTCTCGTGGACTATTTTGCTATTAAAATATCCGTCATATTATATCAATGTCCCATGGGTGTCTTTGTGTCTGAGGATACAACTTGTAAAAGAGATACCACCAGGATTCTAAATACACTTTGAAGTTTGAACTACTCCTGCAAATGTGACCTTTTTCACTGTGTGTCATGGAGAGAGACAGAACGTGGGTGGACCAGGCAGAAACCTACCCACAGGCCTGTGAGCGCTGGGGTCAGGCAGCCTGTATGAACTGTGTTTGCTTGTTCGGTTCTTGGAGTGGAGGGCCTGCCCTTCTGTGAGGAGATACAGAATTCATTCTGTCAAACAGGGTCATTCTGGTCAACGGGAGACAATAATTCAAATGTTTCAGCCTAGTTTTGCTGAGGGCGAATGTATAATGCTTTCATCTAGGTGGAGGTGTTTGTCAATGTGCCATCCCAGACGGGGAATGTATGACCATGAATTGTTCTCTTTTTAAGGAATACCTCGGCCCTCCTCTTTTCTCCTATTCAATCTCTTTTGGAGTGTTACAGTTCATGACACCAAAGCAGACAGTGTAAAGGCCACATTTGTCACCACCTTTTTGGTTCACCAGTTTAACATGGTGCATTATGGGATATGCTCTCACCTGGGTTGGCTAGACGACTGCTGATGGGACCTAATGCTTGGTATGGGTCTGCAAGGAAATGAAGGGTTTGAAATGTTAGATTGTTCTATTAAGACATTGTTGGCTTGACTATGATACAAAGGTTATACCAGTGTTACAACAAACTAGGATCAGGAAACGAGAAAGCACACCTTGCACACTTCTCGGCGGAGGCTCTGTGACTCTGGTGCTGTGTTGGTGCTCCATGGGAGAACCTAAATCATAAACAACATGATGTATTTATCAGTATAATGCAAACATGTCGACAAAGCTCTCTGTTTACTCTTAGTTTGCTCTATCAGTACTATTCCATCTTGAACTACAAAATGCTTGACTTAATGAATGTATTCTCTCTGCTGTGAAACACTAGTAATAATTTCTAGAACTAATATCTTGCTACAACTATTAGTATGAATCTGCCTTAGTGCTCACAATAAATGTAAAGCACTGAGAATGAGATGTGATGTCGGTTATTGTACCTTTGGGTATTGGAGGTGGCATGGGGTTCGATGGCCAGCTGTTCCTTCTGCCTATCTCCTCATAACTGTTCTCTGCTCAAAAAGAACGGAGGGTGAGACGAGGCATCCACAGGAAGAAAGTTCAGAGAGGGCTTTTAAGCATAGAGGACAGACAGGGTAGCAGGGTAAATCCATCACTTTTTGACAACTTCCCTTTTGATTTAAACAAAACTTTCAAACTTTTCATTTTTTGTACATGGAAGAAGTAGTCAGAAAGTTACTTTTTGGACCCGAATGCAAAAACATTTAGGAGATAAAGGTGCTCAAAGTTGACTCATTTGCATACTCCACCATGAGACATTCATGTCTTCAGCACTGGAAAGGATAAACAGTTGAGTACGATATCAGTTAAAAGCTTATAAAAAGGTTTTTCAAACAGTTTTCAAATAAATTATTAAAATGTTTTTAAAATAATAATGGACTTTTTTTTTAACCTTTAACGTTAATTATCTACAAACACGCAAACTCTTATTTTCTTAATATATGCATATGTTGTAGCGTAGACCCTACTTTACATCATCTGCGGTTTTTGTGTTGTGCCTGCCATTGGTTGAGACATAACATGCTCTTTAATACAGGGTGGGTGTCATTTCAATCGTAGAAATAGAATGGAACTATATTTCAACATGAAACAAATCAGAGTTTCAGTATGTATTGATAATTTATGTTTAAGGTTAAATTACATTTTTATTTTCAAGAAAGTATAAAATAGTTTGACAACACTATTTGTAAGCTTTTAAATTAGAGCAATTTCAACCGTTTATCTGTTCCATTGATTAAGACATGGCTGTCTCGTGGTATGGTGGGGTATGCAAAATAGATCAACTTTGAGCACCTTTATCTCTTGAATGTTTTTGCATTTGGGTCCAAAAAGTAACTTTCTGAGCACTTATACAATGGGAAAATGTGTATGGAATGTTTCATTCAAATCAAAAGGGGGGGCTGTCAAAAAGTGTTTGAATTCAAATGGATTTACCCTGCAGCCATAGAAGGAAGGAAGCATTTTTTCCCAAACACAATCATGGTATCAATAATTGCTTCTATTTCACCAGATGCATGTCCGATTACTTTGACAGACAAAGTTATAAGGATCATTTAGTTGCTAATGTTAGCCTGCGGTAACCCAGAGGGCCTTCAACTTGACATACTACATGAGAGCACTGAGCTAGCCTACAACATTTATTTTTTATTTTACCAGGTAAGTGGACTGAGAACACATTCTCATTTACAGCAATGACCTGGGGAATAGTTACAGGGCAGAGGAGGGGGGATGAATGAGCCAATTGTAAGCTGGGGATAATTAGGTGGCCATGATGGTATGAGGGCTAGATTGGGAATTTAGCCATGACGCCGGGGTTAACACCCCTACTCTTACAATAATTGCCATGGACTCTTTAGTGACCACAGAGAGTCAGGACACCCATTTTAATGTCTCATCCAAAAGACAGCACCCTACACCTGGAAATGTCCCCAATCACTGCCCTGGAGAATTGGGATATTTTTTTAGACCAGAGGAAAGAGTGCCTCCAACACCACACATCTGGTCTCCCATCCAGGGACTGACCAGGACCAACCCTGCTTAGCTTCAGAAGCAAGCCAGCAGTGGGATGCATGGTCGCTTCCCAGAGTAGCTCAAACTACACATGCAATTTTTCCATAAACTCCTTCATGTAGCAAGATGGTGACGCTGAAATGATACTTCCTGGTCATCAAATGCGCCACTGAGCATTCCCATAGGAAACAAGCAGCCAGAAGAAAACAGACAAAGGAGAGCTGAAGATGGTCCAGTATTCCTTGGGGTGAGTGTCCTTTTGTCCGGGCCACCTCTGTTGCCACTAGATTGTCAATTGTGTCCCAAAGTGGGACCCATACTCCCCCATTTTCCTCTGCCGGTGCAGCTGTTTCCTGTCTGAAACTGACTGTTGAGCCGTGGACTTGTAATAGAGTCATCAACTCAGGGAAACACTCCGCCAAGAAACTTTAAAGCACTCTAAACGATGTAATCTGAAATGGTAACTCAACACTTCATTTTGAATCCATTAAATGAGTGAAGTATTTGATCTGCCTCTGAAAGAGTTTTGAATAGATGATTCCTGCCACAAAACCCCTCCATTTTAATCCCCTTCTCATTTTAAGGCTGTTTATCTCAATGCTTGCTAGCTCCAGGTTCTTTATGCATGCAGTTTAAGGATTTTGCACTAAGTCACTATGTTCTTGGTAATGAGTTGTGAAGTTAATTGTCTTACCTGATTTAACCTGTAGTCTGGGTTGTTGCTGTGTGTTGTTGGTCGGAGTTGTGGGGTAGGAGAAAGTAGGGCTACCTAAAAAGAGATTCAAAGAAGGTTACAAAATTGATACATAGATCAGTTATGTCCTCATGAAGTATGAAAATAGTCATATGAAAACTTTCTACGAGTCCCAGGCCGTAACCCTTACTCTGCCGGAGGTAATTGAGGTGGCCGAGCAGGATGTCTGTGTTGTAGGCGGACGTGAGGCGCATCATATCCTCCTTGGTCATCTTGCAGAGGGCCTTGCCCTCCAGTGTGTGGAATTGCATGATGTCCACCTCCTCCAGGCTGTACTCCTTGATGGCCCAGTCCAGCCACTGGCGCACATGGTCCTGGGTCCATACCTCAGGGTCTGGGACCAGGAAGAAGAGGAGAAGGAAGAGAGATTGGTAAGTCAGGGTAACAGGAGGTTGTTGTAACTCACACAGACCCAGCATCTCATAAAGTTGAGAAGTTACTCTTTTGTTTTCTTCTCCTCAAAGGTATTTTTAAATGTACAGTAAAAACCCAAAGATTACGTATGGACCTCATGAATACCCCAAAATATCAGACAGTAGTTTGGAGACGCCAAGCCACGGTCTGTACCCTAGGGCAGGTGTTCCCAAACTGTTTTGCTTTGTGACCCACCAATTGAGGTGTCTTTTGAGTCGCGACCCACCAAAAGGGGTGAGCAGTGGAAAAAAAACAGACACAAACCAAATAATAAGTAAAACATTATCTTAGCAGCGGAGACAAAATGTTGCAGTTTCAAAGCTAATCTCCCACATTTCCTACAATTCTATGCATTTTTACATGGCTGATGCTGTGTTCTTATGCTCAAACATTACAAAATCAATGGGGGCTGATTGTCTAGCTTTTATTCGGTTGATTGTTCATTTTCAAAGATTATAGGCTGCTATTGAAAAATAAATAGGTCCTTTATATTTTCGACATATTTTCTATTTGGTTTTAGTCGTTTAAGTTTACACTGAAAGCGTTTTTATCCAGTGTCCCGGATGTTGGTCTTGACCCAGAGTATGTGAACCGCTGCCCTAGGGCAGGGATCATCAACTAGATCATCAACTTTGTTTTTCTTGAGCGGATGGTCAGGGGGCTGGAACATAATTACAAATCATTTGTAGACTGCAAATTGACCGCAAGAAGCCCAAACAGATATATTTGATTAAAAAACCTTGCTTCCATTTTTATATGATCACTTATCTTTCTATTATGTGTGGGAATACTTTTTAACAGATTTCCAAAATGTAAATAACTTGTAGCGGATTTGCTAGTGTTTTACAATTTTTTATGTCCAAAAATAAAAATATTGTTATAAATGTTTTTGCGCTCAGAAATTGGGGGGATGGGACCCAGCCCTAGGGTCTTCATTGTCCTTGTTTAACACAGCTGTGATGTAATATCCGTGTATTATCATGGCCACTAGAATAACTTTGCCTGTGTGACTCAGGCTAACAATCAAACCTTGTAGTCTTGTCTATTAATTGTATAGATTTAACACACCTAATGATGTCTAATGTTTGGAATGTCATCTTAGGTGGAATCTCCCAACAATGACTCATTGGCTGGATTCCATTCCAAAAGTGTGCTCCCTTCCCGGTTCCTAAAATCTGCTCTTAATGGCTGACTCACAAATGATGGAAGATCATTTAACAGGGGAAGGCAATATGATGGGAACACCATCCCAGCCTATTCTCTTCACAGATCCTTGTGTGCCATAGGATCTGGTCACCCCTCCGCTGAGTGTGTTGGCACCTCACCTGCGGGCACTATGACTCTCTTCTCCTCTGTGGCGCTGTGGGGCGGGGTGGCGGTCTGGGGGCTGGCGCGGGGCTCGGGGTACGAGGCCTGGTAGGCCAGCTGACCCCCATCATTGCTGCTCATGTGTCGGGAGCGTTTGGTCACACTGCAGTCCACAGGGGACTCACGACTGTCGAGAGAGGGAGAGAGTAAGGAGATTAGTAATATTCTGGTATGATTCTGTGTGATCCTGTTGCAGTATTTATTATGGTGATGGTCAACTCTCTTGAATGTAAAAAATACAACACTAAATAAGTGGGAATGTGAAAAACACAACACTAAATGAGTGGGAATGTGGTAAATACAACACTAAATAAGTGGGAATGTGAAAAACACAACACTAAATGAGTGGGAATGTGGTAAATACAACACTAAATAATTGGGAATGTGGTAAATATAACACTAAATAAGTGGAAATGTGGTAAATATAACACTAAATGAGTGGGAATGTGGTAAATACAACACTAAATAAGTGGGAATGTGGTAAATATAACACTAAATGAGTGGGAATGTGGTAAATACAACACTAAATAAGTGGGAATGTGATAAATATAACACTAAATAAGTGGGAATGTGGTAAATATGACACTAAATAAGTGGGAATGTGGTAAATATAACACTAAATAAGTGGGAATGTGGTAAATATGACACTAAATGAGTGGGAATGTGGTAAATATAACACTAAATAAGTGGGAATGTGGTAAATATAACACTAAATAAGTGGGAATGTGGTAAATATAACACTAAATGAGTGGGAATGTGGTAAATATAACACTAAATGAGTGGGAATGTGGTAAATATAACACTAAATGAGTGGGAATGTGGTAAATATAACACTAAATGAGTGCGAATGTGGTAAATATAACACTAAATGAGTCGGAATGTGGTAAATATAACACTAAATGAGTGGGAATGTGGTAAATATAACACTAAATGAGTGGGAATGTGGTAAATATAACACTAAATGAGTGGGAATGTGGTAAATATAACACTAAATAAGTGGTATAACTTCTCTCAAAGACTGCTAATACTGATGCGCCCTCCTTCACCTGGTTCCGTTGATGTGCTCTCCTCTCTTCCCAGGGTTCTGTGCTCTCGGCCCGGCCCACTCCGGCTCGGTGGGCTCTTGGCTCTCTTCGGAGGCCTGGCTGAAGCTTCCCGGTGACGTCATCTCGCCCTTCATGTGCATGGTCGTGGCGGCAGGGAAGGGTGACTCGAAAATGGACTGGTCCTCGCTCACCACGGACAGTGCTTCCTGCCGGCACGGACAAACAGTGGAGTCAGCGGTTACGATAAGTATGGGCCACAACTAGTCATGTAATGATGATAGCCAGGAAACTGCCCACACCTCTGTGAGGTTTTTCCACACTATGTTGAATGGAACACGCATGATGAGATTCCACACCCTAATGAGTCTTGTTCTATTGATTAAGGATTTATTAATTCCTGTTTCTAACTTTGTCATAGTCCAGATGTCTTTAGAATTTGTGATTGGTGACTTGAGGAACATTACATGGAAAATAGGAGATTGTGGTATGAAGCTTATAAATCACTGTCTTTATTTGATAAATTTAGCTGTAACATAATGTTTGATTGCAGTTACGTGCTGTACACTGGCATCGACGTTTGGAGAAATGAGAGCTTCTGTGAACCTTGTCACAGTTTTAATTCGTTGGGATTGGGGTGATGGGAGGGAGCTTGGTGGAGTCAGATCAAGATTTGAGACGCTTTCTTTGTGCTGCTTCCTGTGTTTAACGCTGACAAAGGCCCCAAAACTCCAAACCATTCTTCAAGATGGCACTCTTCTGTGTGAGTGTGTGTGTCTCTGTGTGTATCTCTGTGTGTGTCTCTGTGTGTGTTTGTGTGTGTGTGTGTGTCTGCGAGGGCATGTTGTGTCTATACAGTGGGTAAGGATAGGCCTTGTTTTTGAGTCTTTGTGTGGGTAAGTATATATGTGTAGGTCTAAGTGGGAGTAAGTGCGTGTGTGTTTAGAGGACTTCACTATTGTCTTTGCGGCTCGTACGTCAGTGCCGGGCTTTATCGGTGGCCCACAGGAAATCTGGCCCCCATGTGCAGAGAAACCTTTTGGCACAGGCCAAGGGAAAGGAAACAGAGGGGGGCCACAGTGTAAAGATGTGGCTCATTTAAAGCTGGAAAACAACCTAGGGTTGATGAAGGTAGGGGAGGGTTGGGTACGTCGGACAGCAAGAATACACAGCCTTGATTGAAGTTCAAAGTCCCGCTCTTCCATTGTGTTACCTGAGCATTGTAAAGTGTTTTATGCATGGCACACATTTAGTGGCATTTCCTTCTTCAGGCTAACAGTGACAGGACTGTTAGCTATAGCAACATTGTAGCTTAAATAAATGACATTAATATATCAAACAGACATAATATTACTTCAGTGCTGATACTGAAATGTTAGCACACGTGATACGTTTGTTTTCAGTGGTAGAGGAACAACACATCACAGGTCCACCACACTTTCCTCCCTGACCGTTACCCTCTCTCTCCTCTCTTTCTGTCTCTTTCCTCTCGCTCTCTCTTCGACTCTCCTTCTTCTCCCTGTCTGTCTCCCTCCTCCTCTCATGTTGTGCAGAGGCCCTGGCAGCAGAAGTGAAACTAAGGGCTGATCTGAGAAGAGGTTGAGGCTGAGCAGCAGCGATTCATGGAAAGGGTCATGAGCGCCATTCTCATATTGTAACGTTATGCATTGGAGTGATTTGATCAATTGTTGAACTTCTTATCTTTCATTAGGTTCAGTCATTGTTTCAATGGCGTGTTTGTGCATTCACAGCCACAAGCTCATACACCTGCTCTTTCTCTCTCGCCCCCCCCCCCCTCCCTCTCCCTCTGTAGCTTGCAAACTGACACAAATATACCGAATGTGGCCTGACCGCCAATGCCACAACTGACTTCCTGTTTAATGAGTTTCATAGAAGCTAGGCCCTGTTGCTGAGGAACACAAAATAGTTTTGAAAACAATTTTGTCTGCACACACACATAGCATACACACTACAAACACGCGTTTTAAAGTCCTGTCAGTTCTGCTGTCAAAGTTCAAGCATACACAGTACAAACGCACATTATCAATATCCTGTCAGTTCTGCTAACAAAATTCAAATCTTTATTTTCAGCATATTTGTGCATTATCACACTTAGGCCATTTTTATCTATTGAAAGGTTTGTACTGAATGTACTAGGCCCACCTAAGGCTAATACTAGATGCTGCCATAAAAAGGTCCAACAAAATACAAAAACCAACTAAACCATACACAGGAAGAACATATAGGACTGTCAGTTAGAAGTCTGTTGTCTCAGGTTCAGCTGCTTAATGGTCGATGGTTAGCAGCGCATCAGATAATCATCTTATGAATCAGCCGCAAAGGGTGGTGCTCACACAATTCACCAATAGTGACACATCCTTGTACCACAACTATGTACTACCAACTGTTGTGAAACATCCTCGCATTCACAACAGAGGTCTAGCTTAATAACCTCTACTGGAACTCAAACACAGTGCAAAAGCAAACAAACATTTACTTGTCCAACACCTGCTTCCCACCTGCTCTCTCTTACAGTTCCTAGATATATCCTTGATTCACAAGGGAAACTGATTACTAGTCTAAACCAAATACATTGCAGTCTACGTGCCTAATTATCATGGTTAGATTAACTTTTGTTCCATATCGTTGCTGAAGTTGATTTACAGTTGAAGTCGGAAGTTTGCATACACTTAGGTTGGAGTCATTAAAACTCGTTTTTCAACCACTCCACAAATTTCTTGTTAACAAACTATAGTTTTTTTAAGTCAGTTAGGGCATGACACAAGTAATTTTTCCAACAATTGTTTACCGACAGATTGTTTCACTTATAATTCACTGTATCACAATTCCAGTGGGTCAGAAGTTTACATACACTAAGTTGACTGTGCCTCTAAACAGCTTGGAAAATTCCAGAAAATTATGTCATGGCTTTAGAAGCTTCTGATAGGCTAACTGACAAAATTTGAGTTAATTGGAGGTGTACCTGTGGATGTATTTCAAGGCCTACCTTCAAACTCAGTGCCTCTTTGCTTGACATCATGGGAAAATCAAAAGAAATCAGCCAAGACCTCAGAAAAATAATTGTAGACCTCCACAAGTCTGGTTCATCCTTGGGTGCAATTTCCAAACGTCTGAAGGTACCACATTCATCTGTACAAACAATAGTACACAAGTATAATCACCATGGGACCACGCAGCCGTCATACCGCTCAGGAAGGAGATGCATTCTGTCTCTTAGAGATGAACGCACTTTGGTGCGAAAAGTGCAAATCGATCCCAGGACAACAGCAAAGGACCTTGTGAAGATGCTGGAGGAAACAGGTACAAAAGTATCTATATCCACAGTAAAACGAGTCCTATATCCACATAACCTGAAAGGCCGCTCAGCAAGGAAGAAGCCACTGCTCCAAAACCGCCATAAAAAAAGACAGACTACGGTTTGCAACTGCACATGGGGACAAAGATCGTACTTTTTGGAGGAATGTCCTCTGGTCTGATGAAACAAAAATAGAACTGTTCGGCCATAATGAACATCGTTATGTTTGGAGGAAAAAGAGGGAGGCTTGCAGGCCGAAGAACACCATCCCAACCGTGAAGCACGGGGGTGGCAGCATCATGTTGTGGGGGTGCTTTGTGCAGGAGGGACTGGTGCACTTCACAAAATAGATGGCATCACGAGGCAAGAAAATTATGTGTATATATTGAAGCAACATCTCAAGACATCAGTCAGGAAGTTAAAGCTTGGTCGCAAATGGGTCTTCCAAATGGACAATGACCCCAAGCATACTTCCAAAGTTGTGGCAAAATGGCTTAAGGACAACAAAGTCAAGGTATTGGAGTGGCCATCACAAAGCCCTGACCTCAATCCTATAGAAAATTTGTGGGCAGAACTTAAAAAGCGTGTGTGATCAAGGAGGCCTACAAACCTGACTCTGTTACACCAGCTCTGTCAGGAAGAATGGGCCAAAATTCACCCAACTTATTGTGGGAAGCTTGTGGAAGGCTACCCGAAACGTTTGACCCAAGTTAAACAATTTAAAGGCAATATACTCAATTTGTATTTGGTAGCATGTAAACTTCTGACCCACTGGGAATGTGAGGAAAGAAATAAAAGCTGAAATAAATCATTCTCTCTATTATTATTCTAACATTTCACATTCTTAAAATAAAGTGGTGATCCTAACTGACTTAAAACAAGGATTTTTTACTAGGATTAAATGTCAGGAATTGTGAAAAACTGAGTTTAAATGTATTTGGCTAAGGTGTATGTATGCAAACTTCCGACTTCAACTGTATGTTGTGAATTTATTTTAGCTTTGATCTGTGCTGATGGTGCCTTTCCACAGAGGCCTCAAATTGCAGTTTGTCTACGAAAGGGAATGTTCATTGCCAACCAAGAAGATTGACTCCGCTAAATATTCAATCGTCTATTATTTAAAAAGTCAATGGGTAAAAAGTGTACATCTAAAAAAAAGTGAATTATGCTATTGTTTATCACAATTGAAATGAATAAATATCTGCCTATTGAAACCAGAGCCATATATCAATAAACTGTTTGTTTTGCTTATTGCATGCAGTTGATCACTAATTCACTACGGTGATCCATGTAACATTTGACCAACTCTGTCGTCAATATGGTGTAGAGGCCAAGAAAGCAGAAGTAGAGGTTGTGTCGAGCTGATTTTGCAAAGGCCTGCAGCAGCTGCTCATTCAACATGCAAAAAACGTGGTTTTCACAACTTTTGATATGGCGACATCATGGCTTTTTTTTTTACATGGCTTTTAGACAGTAGAAACATAACGCATGTACTGTAGCTGCCAGTAATAAATACATGGAGTATGAGCACGGTCGTCTTGGCTATATTCAGAGTTCATTTATTCACATCTAAAACAATGCAGTACCTCGAAACATCCAGGGACTTGATTATGTTTTGCAAAGGCTCTGTTGCCTTTTTTCGTGTGGAGGGAGCGGAAATGTGTGCGGAAAGTCTGAGGTTTGAGACAGGAAGCCTGCAGAGTTCAGATAACGACACCTGACAAGCGCTCCTGTTTGCAGTTTAGGCCACTATATTCTTTAAATAACTTTGACAAAAACAACTGACTTTATCTGAATGTTTTAGAAAATATCCATGTTTCATTAGATGGGCCTACATATTTAAGTTTTAAAAGTGTGTGCGCGCGCGCGCTCCTAAATTACGCTCTCTGTGTCACTGTAATAACATACAGTTTCAGTAACCAGAAGTAGCCTATTTTTTACCCCGCTCAGGTTATCCAAATAATAGCCTAAGTACGTTAGGCCTATATGTTGTAATAGCTGTAGGGTATGAAGAAAATTAATGATGATTTCGTTATTCGTTTCTGGAAGTGATTTGACTTCAGTGGACGAGAAAAAGGATGGACACCTGCAATGCGTGAACATAGGCTAAAGTTGTTGGTCCAAAACATATACATTTTAATCAATTTAATCAAGTTTAATAACATTTTAATGTAAGTGGTTTATTCCAATGCCTTAGCTACTTCAAAATATAATCATTATGGTTCCTCAACCAATTTCAAAACCTGTTAAATCGTTTATTTCGTTTCGTTATTAGCCTCTAAATAGATATGTTTCGTTCTGCAAATAGACTGAATTGATTGTGAGATGTATAACCTTGGCAGAAAATCCATTCGTTGTTTTAGTGCATTTTTTTTTTCAATATGTAAGGTCCTTGTCGTTTTATAGGACAAGCGATTTAATCCGGTTCTACATATTTTAATCGAACTATTCGTAAACTGTTTGGTTAAATTCACCCTATTTCGTGAAAATAATAATCACTATTGCTATAACAAGGAATACCTCAATACGTTATATTTGTAATTGATGCTGTTCTGTTGTCTCGGTCAGCGTTTGTACCCCACCTTCATGAGAAAAATGCGTTTCAGAACAATTCGATAAATCAATATTTGATCTATTCCAATAACAGTTAGGCTACATCTAGTCGCCTAGTTATTCTCATCAATTTCGGTAAGCTTTAGACCGTCTTTACATTACCCCATTTTAATAATTCGATTAAAGAAGAAGGAATTTACTGAAGTCCTTTTGTTAATTGGATAAGATAATCCTAACAGTTATTCATATGTTGTGGTAATGATGATGAATGTGGAAAGAAATGTAAAATATGAAATACCAGTCATGTCATGGATTTCGATCCTCCAACTCTATGGAAAGTGGCCTTATTCTCCAAATACCTTCCATGGCGCCAAGACACCTGCCACGAGCGCGCTCCAATAAACTTGTACTGATCAAGATTGCTTATATGCTGTGTAATGTGCCTCAAAGGTGTCGTCTTTATCATCAATTCGGACAGGTGCATCACTTCTTTAAATCACCTTTAACTTTCTTTAGACTAGCATATGTGCTTTTAAGCCAGGTAAGTCTGCATAAAACTTGATTAAATGAAACAATTCAAATCGCGAGTTATGCGCTCCCCTGTTTACGCGTGCAGTGCTGGACACCATTTCGTTTTTATCGGTGTGTAAAGATGTAGTGGTTACTTGTGTTATTAAAGAGCCGACATACAACCACGAACGGGAAGGAAGAGGAAATTTTGTACAAGAAGGAAAGAGTGGGGACCTCGCATCACCGCTTTGCATCTCTCACTCAGCAAACAGAGACGTGCTAACCGACTCAGTGGGTGGCTGCGTATCGTTTTCACAAGCGACATTAAAACCAGTTCAATCGCCTACCTTTATCGTACAGTCCATTGTAGCAGTCACTCACTCAGTCGTTGATTCTCATCTAGTCATTTAAACACGTTATAACTAGTCTGGATAGCCTGACTGAATCGCATCAACCCATACACAAGCGCATTTACCCTTTGGCGCAAACCATTGCAGCAACAATTCTTGCTTAGTCCATAACCGGATGGCAGTTTTTTTTTCTCTCTCACTCTAAATTGGGAAGTGAAGTCACTCTAACAACGCATTAGGGTTGGGTCCCTACTGGTGAAACGAAGTCCTTTTTCATTTCTTACAACATTGCACACGGAAAACTGCTGATTAGCCTACAAACCAACGATGCCAATCTTCCTAATCTGACTGCGAAAAAGTTGATCAGGCTTGATGATTGGACATAGAGCAATTAAGGTGCAGAACTGTTGGGCTTCTGTAGGCTTTGCTCCGAGTGTTGTTATCGTCCAGCAATGTTTTGAGAAGTATTTATTGCCATCATGCATTTTTGAGGTGCACAAACACATTGCATCATGTGTGTTTCAAGCAACATGTCATTTACAAATGAATGTAGGCCCATTTCTAATTTGTTCTTGGACATTGTCGAGATAAATACATTCGTTTGTCATTCAAAAGCCTGTTGCTTGCAACATTCTAAACTTGAATTTCCACATCCTAATAACCATAGTGGTAATGAACATTGTCGAGCCTTCCTGTAGTTTTTCTAAATATGACTCCGGAAATTGCAACTGATGTCAAAAAATCTCTGACCGCAAACGTGCACACTGTGATAAAAAAGAACCTCCTTCCAAAGTAGGTTACAAAGTAAGACCATGTTCCCCTTAGCAAACGGATCCTTAAATGTTCTCTTACAAATAACCATCTATCGTCGATGTAGGAAAATGCATATTTTAAGGCCTTTACTTTTTTAGTCTGCAAGTCGGTCTATAAATGGAGACTATAGATATGGCTATAATATGATAGGCCCAATGCACTTCCTTGAGGTTGAATGTAAAAGATGACTTTAAACAAATTCACAATACATTGTTTTCTGATTTAATAGCGTGCAAAGTTAGACAATACAAAATGTGAGTTTCTGTATTTTCAGAGAAAAGATTTGCCTTTAATTCTAAATTTCCATGGGTTTATCATGAAAGCTATCACACATTGCGTATGCCTCAATCTGGCTTTAACGCATGCATGGAGTAGCCCAAACCTACTTCAGTTTGTCTATCACCATAATGTGTTCAGAAAATCGAAACTTTCTTTGGCCTTTTAGGTAAAAATAAATAAAAATAAATAAATAGCCTAGCTGAGATTAACCCAAGCCTGATAACAAGGCACAGCATTAATAGCCTACTAATGTACTTAGATTTATTATGCATTTTCTGTCATATACATTTAAAAGTTTCCTCATTTGTGAAAGAAAATAACGAAAAATAGTAGAACTGTCCCTTCAGTCCACTGAACAATGTTTAGGCCTATTTGTATTAAGATCATCTATGAGATATTTTGATTGAGGTTCTGGCGTTGTTCAGCTTTGTAATATTCTGGAGTTTTTCATTGTGTCATTCAGTTGGTAAATCAGTTGAGTTGATGATGGACTCGTCATCATTAGGCCGGCCAGGAGGTTGTGTAACTCGAACCCCCATGTGTCCTTGTCTGGAGACAGGGGGGGGGGGGGGGGGGGGGGGGGGGTCCCAATCACGACTCGTGTCTCCCACACCGTACACGACCTGGCAGCTCACTTTTCCAGATGTATTTTTTTCTCTGCTGGGGAAAATTGCGGTGTTTGTTTATACAAGGCACTTGTGCCGGCCTTATCTGCTCAGGCCACTCACACCGTGATTTCAGAGCTTCAGCACGTAGTTTACGGGCTATTGTTCTGTCGAATGGCTTCTAAAGATATGCTCATGGCCTCCCACCTCATTATAACCAACTTGAAAGTTCTGATTTTTTAAAACACCCTATCTGTCCCCCGCCCTGTCTCGCATGGGTTTGTGCTTAGTCGACGTTGCCAAGCATAGAAAAAGGTCAGGATTTCCATAGATTTTTTAATGACTAAGTCAATAGCCTATTGATAGGCATACAGACGTTTTGGTGTAGCCTATTGGGTATTCACTATTGACCTAATTGGGGAAAACATTTTCTAAATACATAGGCTATTTTTAAATTGGCCTAATTGAAATAAAATAATTTGTAGATCAAGTTGTATTCCTTTAAAATAATATATCTAGGATTACACTAATAAACTCTCCATTCATTATCTGATCATGAATGGGTTGTCAATTTATCATGGGAGTAAGATAGCCAAATGGGCATGCAATGTTAATTCGATTTTGGGCGCTCAATTGACCATTTTATGAGACATTTTTGTGAATGGGTGTGTGTGTGTGGCTGCCAAATCTGTGTTCGTGAGTCGTGGCTGACGTCACGGCCAGTTAAACCGCAGTTTTTTGGGACAGGGAAAACGGGGAGTCACGAAGCAAGATGACACATTCCTTTGCGCCGGGGAGCAGGCACGCCCCTCCAAGCTCCGCTGCTTTATAACGGGACTGGGCCGGGCAGAGGAAAACAACACAATTGTAACTCTGAACTCCAAGTGGAAGCAACTGTTCCCGTCAAAGATGTACTGGGATACCATCCTGAAATCCAACGAGAGAAACATAGACACCAGAGACTCTAAAATAAAGGTAGGATTTTGCCTCCTGCGATTTTAAATGTGTTCATGTATGCCTGTACGAACACTTAAACTGCTTAAGAATGCAATATATATTTACATTTTCAGAGACCATTCGATTATACATATCAACCAAAGCTGTAAAATTGTATGAAAAAGATGTTCCACAATAAAATGGGCATGGCATATGTATTCCACTTTTTTCCACACAGATGGAGATGTACCAAGCTGGATATTATATGGAAGACTTCCGAACACAGGAAGTCCCTGCTGGTTTGGACTTTGCATCATATGGTAAGTCATGTTCTCATTGGATAACTTATTGATAAACACTGATCAATGTATCAGTTCAGATTGAACTACACCCCAAACCAAATAACTGCCACCAACGCCACTAGAATTCGGATTAATCATCAACTTTAATAGTTATAATTTTACACTCTGGAACTAGCTTTCGGAGGATCCACATTTTTCTATGATAAGATTTTGAGCTATGTTTCCTGTAGCTCTGTGTAGTAGTTGAAGGACAAAGGAAATGTTTTTTTTTGCAGAGTTGGTATCTCATCAGCCCTGTCAGAAACTCAAAATGAGACCTTGACATCTGCTTCTTCTACCCAACTGAGGGCTGCGTCAGGAAAAGGGTTGCTGGGGGTGTTTGTCCATGCGCTGTTTGTAGGAATGTCAGTCTGACTGAGGGAGGTAGAGCGAGATGGGGTGGTCGGGTTAAAGACCCTCCCTCTCTCTTTCCCTAATCCTTTCCTCCAGACTTCCTTCTCCAACAGATTTAGAGCCCCTCTCCTCCCCCTTCATCACTACTCTGTCACACTCCCTCCGCTGGCGTTTCCTCCTCTTTCCCTCTGTTTCCCCTTCTCCCGCCATTCAACTCAAATGGATATGGTTGAGATTTTGTTCTGGGTGCTGCAGAATAGTTGTTGAATAGATATATTAAAGTATTATTATTACTATAATTAAACGTAAATAAGAATGATGAGTAATAGTAGTAGACCATAACATATTATTGCTTGTAGAATAGCAGTTGGACAGTCTTTAGAGATACGCTTGTAACCCCTTCATAGCATTATAACCTATTACATTCTAAACCAATTCTATTTCTATTCCATTTTGAGTTCTGTTCAGATCTTCATGCCCTTTGACTCATCCCCATCCTTCTCTTCTATCTCCGTGACCTCCAGACTACAGTGATGAAGACCTGTCTTTTCTATTAGACAGTAAAGGACCAGGGCAGCAGCAACAGTATCCAGAGAGTTATGGCGAGCCGCAGAAGAATCCACGTCCGTACGACAACAAAGGTACACCTATAAAGACTCTTACAGAGACTCTTTAACAGTCCCTTTATTAGACCACTCCGATAAGCATTCTGTGAAAAAAATCACTAGATAGGCAAGTCAATGACCATTGACTAACTTCCAGTGTTGCTCACGTGTTTTTATTTTTGACGTCTTTCATTCTTTTTTTCAGTAACCTCAAGTGACTCTGTCCTGTTCAACCTGGATTCATACCCAGAGTTTAACTGTTGGGCGTCATACCCAAGTGGTGAGTGTCAGTCCCCTATTCTCCAATCCAATCCATATGTTTCTATCATTTTGAGAATGATTCTATTATCAACACCTGTTGTAGTATTAGAAATGAATGATTATTGATCATGATTGTTCATTCCTTTTTTCTCTCTATTCATTATTAGATGGGCTGACTTTGGGACAGTCTCAAGCGGGGTTCCAGGATTCCACCCAGACGTACCACAGCCTTGTGCCCCTGTGTTCCCCAGCCCAGAGTGGACAGTTCAGCCCGAGCATGGAGGATGCCAGCACCAGCAACTCTTTCCTCCCTGGAAAAGGAAGGAGTCACAGAGGGACCCCCAGCACTGTCAGCCTGGACCACCTCAGTGAGAAGACCACACATTTTGAGACATAACGCAAAAAAAAATGTATTAACCAATGCATGACCATTAGGCCTATTTGTGTTTAAAAATATATTGCCTGTTTTTGTTTGTAGGCTGTGTAATATCTAATTCATATCATTTTTTAAGCTGTTTGTTATAACCAGCTCTTCTTTGTTTATTTAACTTATAAAAATAACCCCACAGAGAAATCCATAGGCTATGATTACTTGGATAATACATGCAATGTCTAACTCCTCCCCCTCCTCTTCCATAGATGAATCTGAGCAAAGCTACACCCTTCACTCTGGTGAAAAACTGTATGACTCAGAAGCACAGACGACCTCCTTCTGGCCGGACTACCCCTCTCCCAGCTATGGCTCATCCCTGCCGCCACCTCACCACCCTCCATCTTGTTCCTCAATCCCTGGATCACAGCAGCCCTCAGAGCAGTACTGCTCCCGTGTGGCCAAACGCAAAAGTGCACACTCCCAAAGACCGGAGAGGGAAGGAGGACAAGTGATGGGAATGTCAGTTTATCCAGGTAAGACTAGTCTCTTATCATGACTTATCATTACTGCTGTTATACACGTGTGTGTGAGCATGGGTAGTATGTGTATATTGGAGCCTGATTGTGTGTTTGCTCTAGAATGTGCTTTTGTCATTACTGTGTCTTCTTTTAAATTGAAAAAAATCATAGTATATCTTAAGAGTAGCAGGCAAATAAACAACTTTTGTATCCAGTCTAGGGCTAAAGATAATACAATTCGGAATTTGTTAATGTGTATTTTCTCTCTATTCAGGATCGGGGCCCATCCAATTGTGGCAGTTCTTACTGGAGCTGCTTCTAGACTCCACATGCTGTACCTTCATCTGCTGGACAGGAGACGGTTGGGAGTTCAAGATGTCTGACCCAGCAGAGGTGAGTTTCTCCACTGATTGTGAGAGATTTTAACCACTCGTAGTAGGAGTTGGAAACCAGCACAGGATTGAGCAGTGGGAATATGCTATCAGGCATTTGTGGTTATTTTTTAACAACCACCCCTTTTGTGTTTCATCCAGGTGGCCAAGCGCTGGGGCCAGTGTAAGAACAAGCCCAAGATGAACTATGAGAAGCTGAGCCGTGGCCTGCGCTACTACTATCACAAGAACATCATCCACAAAACGACGGGCAAGCGCTACGTCTACCGCTTCGTCTGCGACGTGCAGGGGATGCTGGGAAAGACGGCACAGGAGGTCCTGGCCAGCCTGAACATTTTACCCACGGGTACAAAATCATCCTGGCAAGGCCAGGGGAAACCAGTATTATCGCCAGAGTCCAGCGAAGCATGGGCATCGCAGTAGGGGGAATGTACCAGCAGCACTGGTTCTCATTGGTGCTATTGGCTCTTGACATTGTTATGGCTACATCACTAGAAATATGCTATGTAGAACAAACATGCCTCTTAGACATGTAGAAAAGGAATCACATTGGCTCTATTTATGGCATTTCTATCTGCTACATTAGACAATGTTTGGTGTAACACTTTTATTACCAAGTGATACAGTAGTAGCCATAGCTGTGGGAAGTAGGGGTGCTAAAGTAGGGGTGCAGCACCCCCTGAAAATCAGAATTAAAAAAATCTGTAGTAGCCTTCAATTTGATTTAATTTTAGTGTATGACTTACCTCCTATTAACATCAGTAGAATAAGAGCTCAATGAAACTGTAAGCCTAGTTGTCTCCAATACTGATGCTCTTTATGTTAATTACATGGTTAGTGATTAACAACCCCCCTCCATCCTCAAGTACTTCTTGCCCCCTCTAAAATAATGGGTGCATGACACCGCTGCTTACCACCCATGCTGTTGAACAATATTTCGACATTAACTTTGACTGTGAGGATCTGTCTATTTTTATACCCTAACATATCTACCTCTTTTATTGCTGACAAAATAGAGCTAAGAGGGACAATGCTTGTTCTGTTGAATATAATGTGTGATTTACATGATTTAGGGAACAATGTTGTTTGTAAAATGATTGTAAATAAACTGTACATAACTTGAAAATACTATCTTAAATTTTCTGTATTATTTCGAAAGGTTTAACGGCCTATATTTAAAAAAATAAAATTAGCAGGCAAAAATATATACAAATAATTTAATAAATAATACATTCGTTAGATAATTGCTAAATTAATAATAATGGATTAGGCTATTTTTATTCTTCTGGAGTGTGCTGATGGACCTCCCCTTTTGCCTATGACGTCAGACGGTGCAAGATGTACAGTATCTTGAAGAGAAGACAGTCAGTAGACTATTAGACAACATAGAATAGAAGACACGTAGCCTAATCTCACAAAACCTGGTTTAAATTACAGGTTGGCATAAAATAGGCCAAAAACCGTTGGCGATATATTAATCGGTGTCCTTGAAGACTTGGCTGAATTGAAGAAGTTCTGTGACCGCAAGCAGGAGCCAAAAGTTCACAAGAGCATTGTCGAGAAAGCGGACCCAGTGGACTTGGTAGAGCCTCGGACCAGTACTTTCACTGAAGACGGGGCTGTGAATGTGGCTATAGAGTTCTTGGGTGCAATTAACTGCCAGTGTGCAGCAGGGAACTGACGGAATTCAAGAAATGTAAGTCGAATAAAGTAGGAGGCACGTCCATCGGACATTTAAAAAATATATATTTAATTTCATATCTTTGAAATGTTTAGAAACCACTTCAGTTAATACAAAAGTAGGCTAGAACAAACCTTTATTAGACCTAGGCCCTATAGAAATTGCATTGAAATGTCCACAACGTATTGAAGGAAAACTATAAGGAAGTTTACAGTTTTACTTTCACTTATGCGAGCATTCAATTTTGCTCTTCTGGGCAGAATGACATCATACAGTAGCATATATTCCATTTGCAACTCAAAATAGGCCTAATACATTATACCATAAACACACATTTCAATTGCTTGCTGATTTTGATTTATCTTTAGGCCTACTATTCATATTTCTATTCGATTGGTGGTGTCTCATGAAGCCTATTTTACAGCTCACAGATCTTGCGTAACATCGGGTGCTGCAATGTCCGGTACACCTGGACCAAAGAACATGATGAAAGGTAAACACTAAACCAGGTGTTATATAGCCTAATGCCTCAAATATGCCGACGTTATTAAAATGTATGTTTTACTGTAATTAGTGATGGTTAATGGGGAAACATTCAATACCTAAAATGTTCTGCCTCGATGAACAATCACAAAAGTCCTTCCTTTTAATTTCTTCTTCAACATACTGTAGTTGCAACTGCTGCCCTCCTCTAGAATCAACAGAATGTTTCACTCCCCATAGCCTATTTAATCCTGTCTGAATTAGAAAAAGTGCATCACCCCTATTCTCCAATTTGCACACCCTACACACGCACACACACGCAACATTAAAGGAGGCATGTAGAGATATAGGCCCCTATCAAATATATTATGTATGCTTTGCATTCCATCACTGCCAAAAGTTCCAAATCATGTCCTTTCTCTACCTCAGACAAACACTTTGTGGACCATCACCGGACGGCCCTGATCGACAGAGTGAGCCAGGTGGAACCCCTATTGGATAGACTCCTGGACAGGGGAATCATCACCCAAAACGCCTACAGTGAAGTGAGGGCTAACAGAACCAACCAGAAAAAGATGAGGGAGCTTTTCGATGGCCCTCTGAAAGCATGTGGGCCCAAAGGCAAAGATATATTCTTAGATATCCTGACGGATTTGGAGCCATTCCTGATCAGGGACCTGAAGGGGGAGTAATGAGGATAGGGGCAATTTTTATTTTTTTAAGGCAAGCAACAACAATATGATGATAATAATGCACTCTGTTTGACAGTATATTCTTAAATTGGAAAAATGAATTGTCTCCAAAGTTTGCAATAAATGAAACATTTTATATTGACTGCTGTTTTTTTCTTTTCATTAGCAAATACTGTGTGGTGAATTCTCATCTAGCTTTTTTTAAACTCAACAACAGAAAACAGACGAACAAATCAAATCAAAACAAATGATCAAATGTTATTAGTCACACGGTGTAAAAGAGGGGGAGAGGGAAGCAATGCAAATAGTCTGGGTAGCCATTTGACTAGATGTTCAGGAGTCTTATGGCTTGGGGGTAGAAGCTGTTTAGAAGCCTCTTGGACCTAGACTTGGTGCTCCGGTACCGCTTGTCCTGCGGTAGCAGAGAGAACAGTCTATGACTAGGGTGGCTGGAGTCTTTGACATTTTTTAGGGTCTTCCTCTGACATCGCCTGGTATAGAGGTCCTGGATGGCAGGAAGCTTAGCCCCAGTGATGTACTCTGCCGTTCGCACTACCCTCTGTAGTGCCTTGCGGTCAGAGGCCAAGCAGTTGCCATACCAGGCAGTGACGCAACCAGTCAGGATGCTCTGATGGTGCAGCTGTAGAACCTTTTGAGGATCTAGGGACCAATGTTGAAACTTTTCCGTGTCCTGAGGGGGAATAGGTTTTGTCGTGCCCTCTTCACGACTGTCTTGGTGTGCTTGGACCATGTTAGTTTGTTGGTGATGTGGACACCAAGGAACTTGAAGCTCTCAACCTGCTCCACTGCAGCCCCGTCGATGAGAATGGGGGAGTGCTCGGTCCTCTTTTTCCTGTAGTCCACAATCATCTCCTTTGTCTTGATCACGTTGAGGGAGAGGTTGTTGTCCTGGCACCACTCGGCCAGGTCTCTGACCTCCTCCCTATAGGCTGTGTCGTCGTTGATCAGGCCTACTACTGTTGTGTCATTGGCAAACTTAATGATGGTGTTGGAGTCATGCCTCGCCGTGCAGTCATGAGTGAACAGGGAGTACAGGAGGGGAAGGAGCACTTACCCTTGAGGGGCCCCTGTGTTGAGGATCAATGTGGTGGATGTGTTGTTACCTACCCTTACCACCTGGGGGGGCGGCCCATAAGGAAGTCCAGGATCCAGATGCAGAGGGAGGTGTTTAGTCCCAGAGTCCTTAGCTTAGTGATGAACTTAAAGGACACTATGGTTTCAAACGCTGATCTGTAGTCAATGAAGAGCATTCTCACATACAAAAAAGTATTTGATCCCCTGCTGATTTTGTACGTTTGCCCACTGACAAAGAAATGATCAGTCTATAATTTTAATGGTAGGTTTATTTGAACAGTGAGAGACAGAATAAAAACAAAAATATCAATTTTAATGAGGGAAATAAGTATTTGACCCCCTCTCAATCAGAAAGATTTCTGGCTCCCAGGTGTCTTTTATACAGGTAACGAGCTGAGATTAGGAGCACACTCTTAAAGGCAGTGCTCCTAACCGCAGCTTGCTACCTGTAAAAAATACACCTGTCCACAGAAGCAATCAATCAATCAGATTCCAAACTCTCCACCATGGCCAAGACCAATTAGCTCTCCAAGGATGTCAGGGACAAGATTGTAGACCTACACAAGGCTGGAATGGGCTACATGACCATCGCCAAGCAGCTTGGTGAGAAGGTGACAACATTTGGTGTGATTATTCGCAAATGGAAGAAACACAAAAGAACTGTCAATATCCCTCGGCCTGTGGCTCCATGCAAGATCTCACCTCGTGGAGTTGCAATGATCATGAGAACGGTGAGGAATCAGCCCAGAACTACACGGGAGGATCTTGTCAATGATCTCAAGGCAGCTGGGACCATAGTCACCAAGAAAACAATTGGTAACACACTACGCCGTGAAGGACTGAAATCCCGCAGTGCCCGCATGGTCCCCCTGCTCTGAATACATATACATGCCCATCTGAAGTTTGCCAATGAACATCTGAATGACTTAGAGGACAACTGGTGAAAGTGTTGTGGTCAGATGAGACCAAAATGGAGCTCTTTGACATCAACTCAACTCGCCGTGTTTGGAGGAGGAGGAATGCTGCCTATGACCCCAAGAACACCATCTCCACCGTCAAACATGGAGGTGGAAACATTATGCTTTGGGGGTGTTTTTCCGCTAAGGGGACAGGACAACTTCACCGCATCAAAGGGACGATGGACAGGGCCATGTACCATCAAATCTTGGGTGAGAACCTCCTTCCCTCAGCCAGGGCATTGAAAATGGGTTGTGGATGGGTATTCCAGCATGACAATGACCGAAAACACACGACCAAGGCAACAAAGGAGTGGCTCAAAAAGAAGCACATTAAGGTCCTGGAGTGGCCTAGCCAGTCTCCAGACCTTAATCTCATAGAAAATCTGTGGAGGGAGCTGAAGGTTCGAGTTGCCAAACGTCAGCCTCGAAACCTTAATGACTTGGAGAAGATCTGCAAAGAGGAGTGGGACAAAATCCCTCCTGAGATGTGTGCAAACCTGGTGGCCAACTACAAGAAACGTCTGACCTCTGTGATTGCCAACAAGGGTTTTGCCACCAAGTACTAAGTCATGTTTTGCAGAGGGGTCAAATACTTATTTCCCTTAATAAAATGCAAATCATTTTATAACATTTTTGACATGCGTTTTTCTGGATTTTATTGTTGTTATTCTGTCTCTCACTGTTCAAATAAACCTACTATTAAAATTATAGACTGATAATTTCTTTGTAAGTGGGCAAACATACAAAATCAGCAGGGGATCAAATGCTTTTTTCCCCCACTGTAGGTGATGCTTTTGTCCAGGTGGGAAAGGGCAGTGTGGAGTGCAATAGAGATTGCATCATCTGTGGATCTGTTGGGGCGGTATGCAAATTGGAGTAGGTCTAGGGTTTCCGGAAAAATGGTGTTGATGTGAGCCATGACCAGCCTTTCAAAGCACTTCATGGCTAGAGACGTGAGTGCTACGGGTCGATAGTCATTTAGGCAGGTTACCTTAGTGTTCTTGGGCACAGGCACTATGGTGGTCTGCTTAAAACATGTTGGTATTAAAGACTCGGACAGGGAGAAGTTGAAAATATCAGTGAAGACACTTGCTAGTTGGTCAGCGGATGCTCGCAGTACACGTCATGGTAATCCATCTGGCCTTGTGAATGGTGACCTGTTTAAAGGTCTTACTCACATCAGCTGCGGAGAGAGCGTGATCACACAGTCGTCCGGAACAGCTGGTGCTCTTATGCATGTTTCAGTGTAATTTGCCTCGAAGCGAGTATAGAAGTTGTTTAACTCGTCTGGTAGGCTCGTGTCACTGGGCAGTCTCGGCTGTGCTTCCCTTTGTAGTCTGTAATGGTTTGCAAGCCCTGCCACATCCGACGAGCGTCAGAGCCGATGTAGTACGATTCCATCTTAGTCCTGCATTGTCGCTTTGCCTGTTTGATGATTCGTCGGAGGGCATAGCGGGAGTTCTTATAAGCTTCCGGGTTAGAGTCCCGCTCCTTGAAAGCGGCAGCTCTGGCCTTTAGCTCAGTGCGGATGTTGCCTGTAATCCATGGCTTCTGGTTGGGGTATGTACGTACGGTCACTGTGTGGATGACGTCATCGATGCACTTATTGATGAAGCCAATTACTGTTGTGGTGTACTCCTCAATGCCATCGGAGGAATCCCGGAACATATTCCACTCTGTGCTAGCAAAACAGACATGTAGCTTAGCATCTGCTTCATCTGACCACTTTTTTAAAAATGTTCTAGTCACTGGTGCTTCCTGCTTTAATTTTTGCTTGTAAGCAGGAATCAGGAGGATAGAATTATGATCAGATTTGCCAAATGGAGGGAGAGAGAGAGCTTTGTATGCGTCTGTGTGTGAAGTAAAGGTGGTCCAGAGTTTTTTCCCTCTGGTTGCAGATCTAACATGCTGATAGAAATTTGGTAAAACGGATTTAAGGTTCCCTGCATTAAAGTCCCCGGCTACTAGGAGTGCCAACTCTGGGTGAGCATTTTCTTGTTTGCTTATGGCGGAATGCCGCTCATTCAATGCTGTCTTAGTGCCAGCCTCAGTCTGGGGTGGTATGTAAACAGCTACGAAAAATACAGATGAAAACTCTCGAGGTAGATAGAGTATGTCATGATAAGCCGTAGACCACACTATCTCAGGCGAGCAATAGCTCGAGACTTCCTTAGATATCGTGCACCAGCAGTTATTTACAAAAATACATAGTCCGCCGCCCCTTGTCTTACTAGACGCCGCTGTTCTATCCTGCTGGTACAGCGTATGTTGATAGTGTTGTCGTTCTGACACGACTCTGTGAAGAATAAGATATTACAGTTTTGAATGTCCCGTTGGTAGGTCATCGATTTTATTCTCCAAAGATTGCACGTTTGCTAGCAGAATGGAAGGAAGTGGGAGTTTATTTGACCACTTACAAATTCTCTGAAGACATTATGTACAAAATAAGTAAAACCATTAAGTTTCAAAAAAGTTACAAACAACGCAAAGAAACGACCAAAAAAGCACAATCGGTTGGGGATAAGTAAAACGTCAGCCTTCTTCTACTGCGCCATTAAATACATGTAGTAACATGGTGTTATGTAGCCTATACAAATGGGTTTACAATACATCTGTGCTTAGGCTATGTCGTTTCTTAAACATAAACAAGCATACGGCCATTTGAACGTAAACGTCTGCTTATCATAAGAGAGCCATTGATAGCCTGGTCCTAGATCTGTTTGATCTGTCTTGTCAATTAGTTGTCATTGTTTGCATGACATGGAGCGGCAAGGACTGGCATGATGATAGTACAAACAGACTGGTAATCCAGGAGTGTATCTTTGAGTCGCATTAGAGTTTCTATTGGACACATTCAGGTAGGTCCCTCCGTTTCGTTCTTTCTGCTTTGTTTGCATCAGTCTTTTCTGTTTGGTTTCTTTTTGTTGCTGTAGCTAGTGAATACAGGCTACCGTCCATATTTGGCTGTCTGTAGATGTGATAATGGCAGTTCGTGTGCTAGTCGGAACTAGGAAACTGCATTTCCGATTTACTAACTGGTTGAACTAGACTGAACTATGAAACTGACATTTCCGACTTCCTAACTGGTTGTAGTTATACAGGCGCTGCGTTCAGTCAGTTAGCAAGTCGGAAATGCATTCTCCTAGTTCCGACCAACATATGAACGCGCATTAGCCTGTTTTTACACGTTCCAAGGAATTCTGCCTTTAGTTGCATGTTCAACACATTTCACAGTGTATTTTTTTTTATCTTTGGGGAGGACACATCATCTGTTAAAAAATGCAGGCTACTTGCACAAAATGTTATCTTAGTAGGCTTGTGTGACAATGCTTTGTTTGAACAAAACAAATGTAATATTGAACAGTCAACTCAATGTATTTGAAATAAAACGTAAGAAGAAATTATAAAACAAAATTCATACACTATGCTGCTAGCATATTCAAAAGCCACAGTTGTTCACGTTAAGTTTTTGTCTTTAGTGAATCTGTAGTTCAAGAAAACACAGGATTAGGCAAAGACTGCAACTCCCTGCATTCATTGGGAGAGTTAGCTAACAGCACCAAACAAGCATGTCAGACCCGTTCTAATTATACCAAAGTGATCCGACCTGATTGTTGTCTGGCGCTGAACCTAGTGGGAAATAACACTATCTGAAACTAATGAGAAGGACGACTGTATTTTAATAAGGTTAGTGCAATTAGTATATTGTTAGCTAGATGCTTTGTTTACCTAAAACGCGCAAAGAACGATGCAGTTAGCCATGGAGCTCAGCTAGCATGATTTAGATTCTAGCTATCCGGGTAATAAAGATGACAGCTAGCTACTGGTGTTCTTTCATAACACGGGAATAGTTACTGTAGTCACCGATTACATGTCTGTGAGGTTACATGCTGTAGCTTTAATACATGTGGCAGTAGGTGTCAAATTAAGAAGTGCATAATTCCATCAAATATTGGACTACTACCTGCGTGGGTACCACCAATCTGTTTCTAATATCATTCCACTCCTTACCAATCCCTGGCAATGACATGGAGTGCAAGGAGGGGCATGTTAGCAAAGGTTGTTCTGTATTTCAGACTAGACCACTACCAACAAAATGGTTCAAAGGCATCCCGTGACCTTTTCAAATGCATGATATGCTTCCCTATGCTAACAATTAAGTGTGGGAACAAATACAACAAGCAACATCATGTTTCTTGTCACTGTTGGGCAGGTGTGTGCTTCTGCGTGCCACCAGCAGAGATGAGTTACGCCATGCAGCTGTTGATTCACCGTGGGGATTTCTGTCATGGCCGCAGGCTGCTCCCCCTGGCCCTCCGGTCCCTTCTCCGCACGCTGAGTTCTGGTCCCCGTGTGAGCCGCGGCCTTCGGGAGAGCTACCAGCTGCTACAGCTTGAGCTTCCGGATGAAGGCGAGAGTAGCCCTGCGCAGGTGAAAGAAGCCTACCTACGCATGGCCAAGCTGTACCATCCAGACTCGGGCGCTGCTACGGCAGACGAGGCGCTGTTTGCGCGGATAGAGGAGGCATACCGCGCCGTGCTGGCGCACCAGTCCCGGCTTCAGAGCTGTGGGGGTTCGATGGAAGAGGAGGAGGAGAAGGTGAAAGGCGTGGCTCCTCAGCACCGCCACTACCTGAGCTACGAGGGCGTGGGCTCTGGGACGCCTAGCCAGCGCGAGCGCCAATACCGGCAATTCCGAGTGGATCGGGCGGTGGAGCAGGTCCTCGACTACCGCCAGAAGGAGCATGAGACGGCGGCTGCAGCCGAGGGGGCGCTGGTGGAGAGGGACGTCCGCCAGCGCAGCCGGCAGATCAAGGTCACACAGGCAGTGGAGAGGCTGGTGGAAGATCTCATTCAGGAATCCATGTCCCGGGGAGACTTCCGCAACCTGAGTGGCGCCGGGAAGCCCATCAACAAGTTTGAGCACAACCCGTATGCCGACCCCATGACCCACAACCTCAACCGCATCCTCATCGACAACGGCTACCAGCCACCCTGGATTGTCACGCAACGCGACATCAGAGAGGACATCGCGCAGATCCGAGAGCGACTGCTACAGGGCCGGGCGCGGCTCGCCGACCCCATGAACCCCAGGGAGCATGCTCAGTGGCAGCAGCTGTGTGGGGTGGTGGCGGATGACCTTATGAAGCTCAATAAAACGGTGGATAACTTCAACCTGATTGCGCCCATGCTTAGCATGCAAATGGTCCACTTCAGTTTGGAGCGTGAGATCGACCGCGCAGAGAAAGCAGCCATTCAAGGCAGACAGGAGAGGAAGAGGGAAAGAGTGAGGGAGTGGGAGGAGCAGAGAAGAAAAAGAGAAAGGGAGCGGGAGAAGAGAGATATGATTAAAACACAACACTCCTGGCAAGGCGGCCTGCTGGCATGGATGCAGAATTTACTAAAATGAGCAATGGACCTTGAAGGCAAAATGAGATTTAAAAAAAGGATATTTCAAATCAAACTTTTATTTATAATCCATTTACACAGGTGTCAACACACTTCGAGAGGATAAGACAGAGGTGTTTAATCTTTTGTCTTTTATGTCATTTGCATAAAAGGGTTGATTACAGTAGCATGTTATAACACACAGAATAATAGAACAAGCCACTACTACAACAGGGTTACTTGACCTTACTGTAACTCAACTGTGCTTTACAATAATGCTACACCGTGTCAGTGTCTGGACCTCAGGACACATTTACATTTCAGTCATTTAGCAGACGCTCTTATCCAGAGCGACTTACAGTAGTGAATGCATACACTTCATTTCATGCATTTCTTTGTACTGGCCCCCCGTGGGAATCAAACCCACAACCCTGGCGTTGCACACACCATGCTGGCGTTGCAAACACCGTGCTCTACCAACTGAGCCACAGGGAAGGCACAATGGTAATGGTATCGGACTACAATAATCCATCTAATGAAATAGTTTTTATCTACATTTATAAGCTAAGCGATTCTAATTACATTGATTTGCTTCTTTGCTGAATGAAGGAATGAAAGCATAGAATACTCAATGTTCGTCATGAATGAGCAGTTGACTGAAACTGCTCTGAACTCAAATACGGGCAAACAGAAACCTCTGAAGATTTTTTCGCACACTTCCAGTCAGATGAAAATCTCTTTAAATAGGAAGTAAGCTTGCTAAGCTACTATGAGTGGAAGTGTGCGGTGACTTTTTCCAGTTTTGCATTTTGCCTCCCGATTATGGGTGTGCGGTAGATTCTGCCTATGATTGCATTACAATAAAAGAGGTACTGTAACTCAATCTTTCTCTCACTTGTCATCGTGACTATAATACGTTATATTAGGCTTGAGAACATCAACACTATTATCGCCTCACTATCCATCCCAACCTATCCTGGGAGCTGCTCCAATGCAGCAGGGTTGCAGATGACCATGGGGTTCTTCTCGTTGTCTCCAATACGCGTGTCTGCCCCTTGCAGTGCCTGTGTGACGGCCCGTGGGAGGGTGAGTCCTTTGGTCCAGTCGTGGGCAATGTACTGGTGATACGGATCGTGGGAGCTCTCTAGCTTCTTGGAGCGGATGTAGCTCAGCATGATACCAAACGTGAAGAAACTAAACATACCTACCATCAGTAGAACGTACACAAATCCCTGAGCTTGAGCCTTAGGTAGAGCTCCGCCCACTGGGAGAACGGCCTGCTGGGTAGTGTAGTTCTGAGAGAGTACTGGGACCAGTGAACCTGTGCCGTTCAGACATTGCTGTAGGAAGGATAGCAGGAGAGTCTGCAGCTCTGTGCCGTTTAAGTGCAGCATTGCTGATCTCTGCTGGTTGTTGAAGGGAACTGCTGCTCTGTCAACTGATCTGGGAGGAGAGCCTTGGTCAGTACACTCGCACAATAAGACACAAACAAAAACACACATTGCAGAAAGTCTTATCACAGACACAGCACAGCCAATTTGACACACACACACACACACACAAACACACAAACTAATGCTGCGGAACTCACTTCTCTGTTCTCTTGCTGTGGATAAAAATATTTGATCTCTAGTTGCTCCGATGGCTTCTGCCTCAGTTTCTGTTGACCTGCCTGAGAAAACTTGGCATTACACATCTAAGACACAAGTGTAGAACAAATTAGCAATCACAGAAGAAATATGTCAAATTAAGAGTGCAAATACCTTTGGAAGCTCAAGGTATTGTTGCTCACAAAGGTGCTAGTAGAAGATGGCGACCTTTTTAAATAGAGTACTCCGTTGATTTCGAGGTCTCCCGATCCCATAAGGGTATAAACTGTAAGGTAATCTGGTTCCACCTACACTTCCACTCCAAGACTTCTCTTTCTCTCGCTCTCTCTCTCTCGCTCTGTCTCTCTCTCTCTCCCTCACACACACACATACACACACTGACAGACACAAAGAGCTTAACCACGTCAACACGTTTAATGAGACATAGATGCCATGTCAGAGGTCAAGGTCAGAACCTCCGCATGGTATGGTAGTGGTGCCGTGTGATTTACTCTTATGACCGCAGGACACTGGTTCAGTTACGGACACTTCAGTACAGTTAAACCTGTGTGGTAATAACTCTGTTATAGTTGTCTCCATAGCTATGATCACCTGGTCAACATGCTTCGGTGTTGTAAGGCGTATGGTCAGATTGTGGTCACTTCTGGATTGTCATATCTCTTATGTATGGTCAGTCTTATGTTCATGTGTGGTTGTGATGGAGCTAGGCTGTAGAACAAAGCAGCATTCAGACTGGAGGGAGAGTGGCGAGATTAAGTTACAACAGGAGCAAATCACAAATCACCTCCAAACGTCCTAGCTATCCCACTGCTTTTTCCGTGTGTGTGCGTGTGTGTGCGTGCATGCGTGTGTTACCTAGAGACTCACCTTCAGGGGCCTAAGCAGACCAGCGAACATTCAGCATTGCAGGCAGAATGAACAACATATAATTGTGTCAATAGTCCATTCTGCATGATAAACATATCCCAGTGACTAGACCCCAGGCATTCTGCACCTAAGGAGTCCTTGGGACAATCTCATAATTTGCAGATAAAATATTGTCAGACTATGCCTTTAGATGTTTGGTGTAAGCCTATACAAAAATAATATCCTATAATCCTATTGTATCTTTTTCTGCGACCTCTGGAATAATTGTGTAACTTATCATTATTGATCATATCTTACTATTGCTGACTGCGATGAATATCAAGGTTGTGTGGTCTAAATTCTTAACCGTTAGCAGAGTTTGCCACCTGCTGGTCATTTTGGATTCGTTTGTGACAGGACCGCTGGCTCTGTTGCAAATGTTCCATTCAAGACAGATACATCCTTCAAACACAAAAGGAAAAGTCCCGAGTTTGTGAGCACATTTGATTTGATTTTGCCTTGCTCCATATATGACTGTTCAAATTCTGCCTACAAAACACTATGAAGAAATATACAGTGGCAGGTCTAAACGATCACACTCAACACTTCCACCTGCAAATCAACAGTCATTACATTCCTATAGGTTGATCATGTCAAATAGGTTTTTTTAATCGCTTTAGTACTATTTTCACAAGTATGTGATGAAATTTCACAACTCTCACTACATAACACAAAACAGATCATCAAAAAGGCAGTTTTTTCCCCTCAATACTTTAAGCACATTGTCAATTGACTAAGCAAAACAATCCTTACAGTAACTTTTTCACCAAACCTAATCAGTGTTTCATTTAGAAATACCTTTCATATAAAGTAATTGCCTTTCACAATGCAATGCTCACAATACTTTTAATATGATCCTGTTCTCATTTGTGTAATGAATACCATGGGAGACAGAGAGCTGGTTTCAAGCGCAGGGCGCAGCAGGTGTTTATTGTAAAGGACCACAGGAGGAGGCAGGTAGCTGGGTCCAGGGGCAGGCAGAAGGTCATACACAGGGTGTCCAAAAAGGCAACAGTACAGGCAGGGAAAAGGCTAGTAACGTAGTCCGGGGGATCAGGCAAGAGGTTGATGACAGGAAATCCGATAGGCAAAAGGTCAGGCAGGGAATAGGCAAAAAGGCGTCGTTAGTGAGGATGGTCAAAAACAACGATACACGGAAGGACTCATACTTGAAAAAACAGCGCTACAAATAGAAATGTGTATCAACACAAACAATACCTCACAATGATGGGGGGCAAAGAACTGAACTAAATAGTGTGTGTAAATGACATAAAGGTGTGTGAACAGGTAATCATAATTCAGGTGATTGGGATCTGGAGAGTGAGCTGCGTTCAGGGGATCTATATGTTTGAGAGTGTGAGTTGGAAGCAGACGTTACAATTTGTTTTACAGACCTGCCAACATGCACGCATTTTGCGTAGCAACTACGCAATTCTCTGTCCATGTACGATTTTACGAGATCCGAGTTAAAAGTACGTAGAAATGAATAGGGCCTGATTTTTTTTACACACATATATATATATATTTAATAAAAAATACATCCACTGAGTAAATCTAACATCCCGATTGTCGAGCTGCAACACACAGACATGTACGGAGTTTGTGTCAACGGACATGGAGATTAATACATCATTATTCGACGTAGCTGCCCCTCCTGTTTGTTGTGATGCTGAGTTTGCCGACTGTCAGCTGTACGTAAACACATGGACAAATCCCTTTTCTACTCCGTGTGTTGTGGAAAGGTGAACACTAATTGTTTCAAGCTAACGTTAGCGAACATAAGACGGACATTCAGTGGGCTCCAAAGTGCCAGCAGTTCACTCGCATTTGCTAGTGAAAGAAATTAAATGCAAATACGAAAAATAACTGGTCGCATTTGTGCGAGTGTGATATACATTTAATTCTGCGTCCCATTAGTTGTATTTTCCACGTAACATTACGAGGATCACGCAACCTGATAGACTGTAATTATGATCCACGTCACAAAAATAATCACAAAAGTATAATTAAATATAAACATATTGGCATTAAATGGAGTCGGGAGTTTAGAAGACTGCGCGATGAAGAATGAATAAGTGTCCGGTATTAGCTATAGAGGCAATGCTTCTAAAATGTCTTTGCACTAGATTCTAGCTTTTATCAATTTAAAAAAATCTGAAATGATGTATGCGCTGCAAAGAAATACATAGGCACCTTTACATAGGCTGAAACACCGAACTTTTCTAGCGAACAGTGCTCAGATTCTCATTGCGGCAGCCTACTTAAGCTTTGTGTAGCCGGTTTGCGGGAGAAAGAAAACCCTAATTCGTCCCGTGTTACGTCTCCAATTTGCCGCGGGCGTCTGGTACTCTAAAATGTTGGACAGGGTTGGTAGGTCTGAAATACAGTTGACCGTCACTTAATCTAACTGCGTTTAATGGTTAACCACTTAACCGTTTGGTACCCTATAGTTTTTAAGATTTTGTCAACTATATATGGATTTTGAGAACTACAGAAATAAAATGTGTGTTTGTAAAGTATAAACATCTAAATTACATGTATCATACATGATAACCATACATAATGACTACTCGTTATTGCTAATTGATTTCACATAGTGTTAACCACAATTGGTCACCACATAAAAGGGTGGGTGTCAACACTTGCAATTTCTTTCAACATGGAGCAGGATAGAGAGGAAGAAATCAGAGAGGTGAGCATGGACCCTATCAAAGAGGTCAAAGAGGTGGGCATGGGCCCCATCAAAGAGGTGGACATCAGAGAGAGGGTGGCAGATGGTAGGGAACTGTTGTGTCTAGTGAAATCCGGGCCATCATCGTTGACCATGTGGTAAACAGAGGCCTTACTATGGCAGAGGCTGCCAGATTAGTTCACCCTAATCTGAAAAGATCAACTGTCAATTCGATCATGAGAACATTTTGCCAAGAAAACCGGTAAGTTTGTAGGATATGCACCATTACATTTACAGTAAGTTACATATTGTAATGTATGTAAATTCACAAAACATGTTACAGTATTCTTACAGTATGATCTTTTGACAGTATACACTGTTCTACCCTCAGAATTGACAGAAGACCCCATGGTGGTGGCCGTGGTCGTGTGCTGACAGACGAGCAGGAGTGCGCAGTGGTGGAAACGGTGAGGGCCAGGACTGACATACGGCTGTCTGAAAAAAAGCAGGCCATTGAGGAGAATGATGACACCTTTGCCAATGTGGCATCCATCAGCCTACCAACAATCGCCTGCCTTTTGAAACACATTTAACTGGTGACTTTTGAGAGAAAAATCGACCGGGTGAAACAACTGCGTCCGAGTGTGCTCAGGTACAGCACTATGTACTGTTTTACTGTTACTATGATGCACATGCTACTTAACAATATCATATTGGAACTATGCCGTAAAAATAACTAACCAAAATATATTTTTAGCGGGTGATGGTGCTTGATGCTGCTGTGAACCATCACAAGCTCCCCCAGGACTGCCGCGCAGAAATATCAGCCCACAGACAGAAGCACAAGATTGAACTTCACTCAACTTTCAAGAGCAGTGGTCACCAACGGTTGATCTCCAAACATCTCAGGCTGCTGGCGGTAGGTGCACCCGATTTGCGCGGTGGGTAGGTGAACTGTTGCCATTTTGAACCATTTCATGTGTCTGAAGGTACAAACTCTGCCTTTCCGGCGGGCCCAGAGAGCAAATCAATTGCGCTATAGGTCTACCGCTGGCCAATCAGATGGCTCAGATGGCCGTTTCTGTAGTAACGTAGCAGGCATAAAAGAAAGCTACAGCGAAGTTCATACTGTGAGATTTCAAAACATTTAAAACCACGACTTGAGAGAGCCTGTCAACGAACACAGCAAAGAGATGCTGTTCATGTTCTTACTAATTACTGTCAACACTTTGTATTCAACACTTTTATAAGGAATAAAATGCTAATTCTTCCTATTTCCACTCAGCACTACAACAAGCATTGCAGCAGTAACGAATGAATAGGAAAGTGTATCTATAGGCTTGCGTTGTTATTATTAGCGGCTTGGGCTTTGTGGTTGCTAATTTCGCTATTACCAAATGAGGAGAGACAAACTTAACACACACCAGTCAGAGTTATACTTAAACTACATGTTTAATTATAAGAGCTTTGCATTAGCACTTGACTTTCAACGATTCACCATTTCTAATGAACCGTTGAGAGTGTCAACACAATGGCTACTGAGATCTTTATAGCAAGATCCACCCCCTTTTGACATGACAAACCACAGATAGTTAGGAACGGTTCACAAAGAAAGACTGTTACTTGAGAGAGGAGAATCCACAGCCAGATAGCATTCGCTATAAGTTATCGTTCAGTTTGGTCCCCTTGACGAGGTTTCTAATCTCGTTCCTGGTACTTCATAGTACAAAAACACCAACTCATCCAATAGCATATATCAATTGTCAACTCTAAATACTCCCATCTCAAGCAAATCCCCTCTTGACCCCACTCCTGGACAAGCTCACTGAGGGGAGTGAGCCTCCAGGTCATACACTATCCCAGGATAAGTGCAAGATCTAGAGAGAGGACATACAATGGTCCCAGACACTGCCATAAACCTCCCCACAACATAGAAAAGGAGGGAGTGACTTGCGCACAGACATTGTGGAGACAAGTAATTGGTTCCGCATTAATCACGCCATCCCTTCACATGGTTTAAGAATAGGTAAAGACACATTCACATATGAAGACAATGTTTCATTCTGACTTCTCCCCTCTCTGGGCCCCAAGTGACTGAGCCCTAGCTAAGGGAAAAGTACAACTGTCAACACCAGAGTCAAAAAGGGCACACCATCCTAATGACAAGTATCTCACATAAGCATATTATACAAATAAAACATCTTAATTATCTATGTTACCCAACTAATTCTGATTCATCCGGCACAGCTTTTTTTAAAAATATAACAGAATATTTCACTTTCTCTGTTCATAGGAGTAACAGCATGAATTTGTGCATGAGGCAGTGTGACTCGAGTTTAGCCATCAGCTGGAAGACGGTGTCCCTTTTTGGTCAGTGTCAATGGAGAAAAAGGAGAGCGGATGTCACATCCTGACCAGTAAAGGGGGTCTTTTGTCATTATAGTTGGTCAGGGTGAATTTTGAAATATAATTAAACAAATGTCTCCAAATACAATGCATTCATTGTCAGGGCAATTCAAGCAAAGCCAATATGCGGTGATAATGTATTGGGCCTATAGCTTACTGCACAAACCTCATTGCTACAGAACTGTTTTTAATTGGTTAATGTTGCATAGGCTTACGTTTTTTAAGTCATGTTAAAAAAAAATCTGAGTGGTAGATCTCGGCTTGCATTTTGACTGATTTTGACTCAGAAAAGGTTGGTGACCAGTGTTCTAGAGTTTTCCCTGTTAACTCTATCAACGTTTACCTTTAATGTGGCAATGGTGATCGAATCAACTCAATATTAGCCACTTTCAATGCAACATACCGAAACAAAACTAACTATGTAAGAGATTTTGTTGTAGGCAAAACGCATCGGAGTAGGATTCTATTGCATTGACATGCAATACTCAGCCCGTAATTTACACAGACCGGTGTGGCATAAATGATCAGAGCTTCAGTAGACCTATATGCAAATAGACCATTGCCATATATGGATCTAGGCCATTTACTTTGAACTAAACTGTGTTTACAGCATGAGCGGTCGTGAGTAGATGCACATGTTTTGAGATCAAAGCCAGAGCTGCATGTAGCCATGTGCGCATTTTGTTCTTATGCTTTGCTAGTTAGTGAGTTATTAACCCATTTATAGATCCTTTGTAGTCAGCAATAGGGGAGTGATTGCTTCCTACAGGAGCACAAAACCTGTACATCTTTGATAAGTGAGTCAGGTAAAGAGCTTTTTTTTTTTACTTAAAGGGGCAGTATTATATTTTGAGACAGGCTTGAATAAGCCAAGTAGCCAATAGGCAGAGGATAGTATAATTTGTCTGATTCTCTGTAATAATGGTATGGGAATAACAATTCATTTTATTTTGTATAGTGGTTTCTTTCATCAAACAACACAACATTTTCAGTCACCTCCTTGTCTGAATGACAAGTGGATAAACATGTTAATATCAAGCCTTGTATGTTTTTTTCTGAAAATCTCATGGAATCTAGGCCTTGAAACCCACACATTGGCTACTACTGTAGGCTGACTAATAGAACAGCTATTTACATGTTAAAATGTTATGGGATGCATTTTCTCCTTTGTTTTTGATGGCAGGCCACTCTGGTAGTACTACATTATGATCAAATAGCTACAGTAGCCTACATTACTTGGATCCTACAACGCTGCACACCTTATTGAGCAGCAGGCCTGTTACGGTGAAGGGGTCACCTATATCATTGTGTGGGATAATGTCAGGTTCAGTGGAGATTTTAGCATGTAAATCTTGGTGGGGAAAACTCCCCAATTTTTTTTTAGATGCATGCCAGCAAAGACACTAAACAATACATTAATTGCACTATAACGGCGACAAGTGGTGCCCACAAACTGTTAGGGCCTACATAAAGCTGTCCCAACAGCAGAGCTTTCTTTCCAGCACAATGGAGTGAATCCTTACCACTGCTACACCTGTCTATTAGCAGAGCCTTGTCTGGCAGCAAAACAATTCATTCAGCCTCGTTTACTGCCTTTTTAAAAAACATAGCTGATATGGTTGACTTGCTTAAACAAATGTGGTTTCTACTGTCAATTGAGATGTACAAAATATGGCATACGGGAACGATGAGTGGAGGGCGCCAGGCTACCTGTCTTTACACGCACGAGTCACCATCATTACGCGTAGCACCGCTCATTGGACTCACCTGGACTTCTTCACGTGATTGATTGCCCCTGTATATCTGCCTGTTCCTCGGTGGTGTTTCCTGTGTCTGCATTAATTGTTGTTATGTGTTCCTGTCCAGACGCTGCTCCTGTGTCGATCCTTTCAGATTAAGACGTTAATGAGACGGACATAGTCAATATAACTATGTGTTCAGCACTTTTGAAATGTACAGCAACAGAATGCAGAACATGGGCTGCTCTTACAGTATTTTCCCTGTACACCAAGTCAGAACCGTAGGATAAAGGGGGCATATAAGCTGACAATGAAAGCTCTTACAATATTAAATTACATTTCTCAAAAACAGGTTATAGGCTACATGTGCAGCACCACCGAGTCAGAACAGTAATGTTAGGTGAAATTAAGAGGTGAAAATAGACCAAATTATTAGGGTGAGGCACATGGGCTACTAACAGCTTACTACACAACATACACTTATGTATACTGTAGCTAAGAAAGTAATACTATCTCCCTTGCATATTATATCATTTATGCAGCAGCATACAATACATTATTGGATTCACCTTGGCTTGTGATGTGCTCACTTAAACGGGCTGCAATTTTGGATGTCTACCCTTACTAAGGACTCAAACTTCAAAAATGTCCCCATGAGTGACAGAACACTGAGCCAATCATGTATTATTTCTTACATTGTTAGCCCAGAAAATCTAAAGTGTTATTCCATACAGCCGGGAAGAACTATTGGATATCAGAGCAACGTCAACTTACCAACATTACGACCAGGAATATGACTTTCCCGAAGTGGATCCTTTGTTCTGACCACCCCCCAGGACATTGGATCTGATTCCAGAGGCCGACCCAAAACAACGTCGCCACAGAAGAGGTAGACGGAGCGGCCTCCTGGTCCGACTTCGAATGCGTGCACACCACCCATCGCTTCCGAGTATATTACTCGCCAATGTCCAGATAACAAGGTAGACGAAATTAGGGCAAGGGTTGCTTTCCAGAGAGACATCCGGGATTGTAATATTCTCTGTTTCACAGAAACATGGCTCTCTCTGGATATGTTGTCGGAGTCGGTACAGCCACCGGGATTCTTTTATGCGTTGCGCTGACAGAAATAAACATCTCTCTGGGAAGAAGGAGGGCGGGGGTGTATGCTTCATGATTAACGACTCATGGTGTAATCATAACAACATACAGGAACTCAAGTCCCTTTGTTCACCTGACCTAGAATTCCTTACAATCAAATGCCGACCATTTTATCTCCTAAGAGAATTCTCGTTGGTTATTATCAAAGCCGAGTATATCCCTCCTCTCAAGGAACTTCACTGGACCGTATGCAAATTGGAAACCATATATCCTGAGGCTGCATTTATTGTTGCTGGGGATTTTAACAAAGCAAATTTGAGAACAAGGCTACCTAAATTCTATCAGTATATTGATTGTAGCACTCATGTGGGCATGGCACTGGATCACTGCTACTCTAACTTCTGCGATGCATACAAGGCCCTCCCCCGCCCTCCCTTCGGCAAATCCGACTTAGACTCCATTTTGCTCCTAACGTCCTATAGGCAGAAACTCACATAGGATGTACCCGTGACTAGAACTATTCAACGCTGGTCTGACCAATTGGAATCCACGCTTCAAGATTGTTTTGATCACGCGAACTGGGAAATGTTCCGGGCAGCCTCAGAGAATAACATTTTATACGCTGTGAGTTTATAAGGAAGTGCATTGGAGATGTTGTACCCAGTGTGACTACAGTGAGGGGAAAAAGAATTTGATCCCCTGGTGATTTTGTACGTTTGCCCACTGACAAAGAAATTATCAGTCTATAATTTTTATGGTAGGTTTATTTGAACAGTGAGAGACAGAATAACAACAAAAAAAAACAGAAAAACGCATGTCAAATGTTATAAATTGATTTGCATTTTAATGAGGGAAATAAGTATGAGGGCTCTGAGTGTGGTGTCAGGAAAACAACCTCTCCCTCAACGTCAACAAAACAAAGGAGATGATTGTGGACTTCAGGAAACAGCAGAGGGAGCACATGCATATCCACATCGACGGGACAGCAGTGGAGAAGGTGGAAAGTTTTAAGTTCCTTCGCGTACACATCACGGACAAACTGAAATGGTCCACCCACACAGACAGTGTGGTGAAGGCGTAACCGCCCTCACAAACTTTTACAGATGCACAATTGAGAGCATCCTGTTGGGCTGTATCACCGCCTGGTATGGAACTGCACCGCCCACAACCGCAAGGCTCTCCAGAGGGTGGTGCGGTCTGCACAACGCATCACCGGGGGCAAACTACCTTCCCTCCAGGACACCTAAAGCACCCAATGTCACAGGAAGGCCAAAAAGATCATCAGGGACAACAACCACCCGAGCCACTGCCTGTTCACCCCGCTATCATCCAGAAGGCGAGGTCAGTACAGGCGCATCAAAGCTGGGACCAAGAGACTGGAAAAACAGCTTCTATCTCAAGGCCATCAGACTGTTAAACAGGCATCACTGACACAGAGAGGCTGCTGCCTACATACAGACTTGAAATCATTGGCCACTTTAAAAAACGGTTCACAAGTCACTTTAATAATGCCACTTAAATAATGTTTACATATCTTGCATTACTCATCTCATATGTATAGTTGAAGTCGGAAGTTTACATACACCTTAGCCAAATACATTTAAACTCAGTTTTTCACAATTCCTGACAATTAATCCTAGTAAAAATTCCCTGTCTTAGGTCAGTTAGGATCACCACTTTATTTTAAGAATGTGAAATGTCAGAATAATAGTTGAGAATGATTTAGTTCAGCTTTTATTTCTTTCATCACATTCCCAGTAGGTCAGAAGTTTACATACACTCAATTAGTATTTGCTAGCATTGCCTTTAAGTTGTTTATCTTGGGTCAATTGTTTCGGGTAGCCTTCCACATGCTTTCCACAATAAGTTGGGTGAATTTTGGCCCATTCCTCCTGACAGAGCTGGTGTAACTGAGTCAGGTTTGTAGGCCTCCTCCTTTTGCCCACAAAACTTCTATAGGATTGAGGTCAGGGCTTTGTGATGGCCACTCCAATACCTTGACTTTGTTGTCTTTAAGCCATTTTGCCACAACTTTGGAAGTATGCTTGGGGTCATTGTCCATTTGGAAGACCCATTTGCAACCAAGCTTTAACTTCCTGACTGATGTCTTGAGATGTTGCTTCAATATATCCACATACTTTTCCTGCCTCATAATTTTCCTGTCATCTATTTTGTGAAGTGCACCAGTCCCTCCTGCAGCAAAGCACCCCCACATCATGATGCTGCCACCCCCATGCTTCACGGTTGGGATGGTGTTCTTCGGCTTGCAAGCCTCCCCCTTTTTCTCCAAACATAACGATGGTCATTATGGCCAAACAGTTCTATTTTTATTTCATCAGACCAGAGGACATTTCTCCCAAAAGTACGATCTTTGTCCCCATGTGCAGTTGGAAACCGTAGTCTGGTTTTTTTCTGGCGGTTTTGGAGCAGTGGCTTCTTCCTTGCTGAGCGGCCTTTCAGGTTATGTCGTTTTACTGTGGATATAGATATTTTTTTACCTGTTTCCTCCAGCATCTTCACAAGGTTGATTTGCACTTTTCGCACCAAAGTGCATTCAACTCTAGGAGACAGAACACATCTCCTTCCTGAGCGGTATGATGGCTGCGTGGTCCCATGGTGTTTATACTTGCGTACTATTGTTTGTACAGATGAACGCGGTACCTTCAGGCATTTGGAAATTGCTCCTAAGGATGAACCAGACTTGTGGAGGTCTACAATTATTTTTTCTGAGGTCTTGGCTGATTTATTTTGATTTTCCCATGATGTCAAGCAAAGAGGCACTGAGTTTGAAGGTAGGCCTTGAAATACATCCACAGGTACACCTCCAATTGACTCAAATGATGCGAATTATCCTATCAGAAGCTTCTAAAGCCATGACATCATTTTCTGTTTAAAGGCACAATCAATTTAGTGTATGTAAACTTCTGACCCACTGGAATTGTGATACAGTGAATTATACGTGAAATAATCTGTCTGAAAACAATTGTTGGAAAAATTACTTGTGTCATGCACAAAGTAGATGTCCTAACCGACTTACCAAAACTATAGTTTGTTAACAAGAAATGTGTGGAGTGGTTGAAAAACGAGTTTGAATGACTCCAACCTAAGTGTATTTAAACTTCCGACTTCAACTGTATATACTGTATTCTATACCAGCTACTGCATCTTGCCTATGCCGCTCGGTCATCGCTCATCCATATATTTATATGTACATATTCATATTCCATCCCTTTACTTATATTTGTGTGTATTAGGTAGTTGTTGTGGAATTGTTAGATTACTTGTTAGATATTACTGCACTGTTGGAACTAGAAGCACAAGCATTTAGCTACACTCACATTAACATCTGCTAACCATGTGTATGTGACCATGTGTATTTGATTTGTGACCCTATACCTCCTCCCATACTCTCCTTTCCTCAACCCTATTGAGGAATTATTTTCAGCATGGTGGTAGAAGTTGTACGATCGCTTTCCCCAGGAGCGTGCCACCCTCATTCTGGCCATGGATGAGGCATGTGACAACATAATTTCAGACCAATATTAAGCTTGGATTTGCCTAACCAAAAGGTTTTAACCGCAATGCATGAACAATGACATTCACTGTGATGTGGATGAGAATTTATGGCCAAATGCTAAACATTGTTTTATTTTAATTTGTTACATTTGATTACAGACAGTACACCTATGTTGCAATTATATATATATTTTTTAATATGCATGAATGATTGTAGAGGATATTTTCATTGATCACACCTTTGATCACACATTGGATACATTTTCTGTCAATTTTGTTGGCTAATGTAAGTGTATTGCCTAATGTGAAAACTGTGAATCTACTGTAATTAACAGTACTGTAACATATTACTTTCAGAACTTCTAAGGGCGATTTGAAACACGTATCTTGCATTGTTTGCTATTGGATTAACTGGTAATTAAAACAACTAATTTGAAAAGATATTGTTGTGTTTAGGTGATTTTAAACCAATTCTCATTACATTTCACAATAAACTTGAATCAATGGTTGTGTGGTGAGAGATGTTTATAATCCAAATGAATGCACAATGACAGGTTTTGAATGAAAGACTTGCTGCATTACAAGTGTGACTAGTTTGGTATTTTGTTCTAAGAGTTGTGAAAATGTACCACATACTTGTGAAAATAGCCCTAAAGCGATTTAAAAAAATCTGTAATAACATGGTTGCAGATGAGACCTGTGTAGATGCACGGTAGTTCCTGCCAAAGCTTTCTATGTAGCTCAGGTGGAACCGTCTGTAATTAGAGCTTTGTCAGAACTGTTGATCCATCACGTGATGACATTCTCTGTTGAGCTGACACACTAAGGCTATTCGGCACCACTCACACCAGCTGCAACTACCTCGTACAGTAAATCAAGTACATTGGAAACTGCATGTGTTACACACTAGGCTAAGACATTCAAATTCTATTTCTATGATATAATAGCCTTGTGGTGTAGTGGTAACAGTTGCTTGTGACAGAGTTCTCCACCTTTGATGTTTACCTGTTAGATACACAAACAAAATACATCAGGATTGCAGTGAAATGTGTCCTAATTTAGAATGGGGAAAGTAATTCAATTTATTCTCTGCAGTCAGCGGTCCACAGTCATATCTACGGTACAATCAAGTCTATAAAATCACACTTTCAATCATGTGAGAGGATTTCAAAACAAACTCACTGAAACAAGTCACTCCAGAAGCACTCCATCACAATTGTCCTTTGAGTCTAAAGGTCTGGAAATGTCAAAAAATAGACTTGAGTTAATTGTCAGGAAGCAAAAGAGATGGAGGGATGACGAGAGAGAAATAATGACATAGAAAGTGAAGTTACAGTATCTGGTATAGAGTAGAATGGAGAATATGTACCATAGACATCCTTTGATTCACAAATTACACTATCTCTATGGTGTGTACATTTGCACAGTATAAAGTATAAATGAGCAAATACTTAAGACTGGCTCTTACTCTTTTATTAGGGCCAGTTTTCGGGCCCTCAGGGCTTTGCGGGCATCCCGCGCCTCGTGTTCAGCCCAGATCTTGTTGTAGCAGTGGATCAGCACCACGATCATCCACAGCTGCAGCACCACAATTAGCACGTACATCATGATCTCTGACACCACCGACAACAGCTCCCGATTGGCTAGGAGGAGGAGAGGGAGTGCTTTGCAGAGATCATGTGTACGTTACTGTATACATTCATTTCTATAGAGCGCATGTAGAGTTCAAAGTGAATCTGAATACTTTTAAGTAGATGGTTAATGGGCCTCATTTTCAAATAGGTATGGATGAGGAAGTAAGAAAAGGAAATGTGGATATTTAATAGTATTTTTGGATTCATCATATCATCACATAAACGTGTGTTACATAAGATGCATTGTTTTTTTACTAAGAGGGAAAAGAGTCTAAACAGCGTGGTCAGACTGTGAAAACCATGAAGGAAGAACTTCAGGACTTTGTCACATACACAACAAAGACCATTAAAGAGAGATTGATTTAAAAAGCAATAGATAGCAGAAACATTGTTCACTGGGAGGGATCCCCATTACCTTCGGCCACCACAGTAAGCTCCACCTCCTTTTCCACTGTGATATATTCATTATCCAATGGGAGGAATAGGGTGCGCTGGAAGGTGCAGCGATAGGTGCCTGTGTCATTAAACGTGACGTTGTGAATGAAGATGGCTCCTATCTGTACATCCTTGCTCCCCATTGTTCCCTGCCACTCTAGCCGGTCATTAAAGTCCTCATGGAGTGTGTTGGGGTGTGGGTGGTCATAGTGAAAGATCTTAAAAGAAAGTAAAACACCCACACAGTGTTAATACACTTCCAGATTATAAATTACGTAATATTTCACCCATGGTATTACACATGCATTCCTCTATACCAAATTGTTCCATATTGTCATTTTTAGCCTTTCTACTGTCTTGGTAGTCAAGTCACATTTTATTTACAGTGCATTTAACAAGTCTCATTACACTTTACAAAAACATTATACACTTACATAATACACACTAATTAATACATAATACACTTTACAGCTAGTCAGTATGTAGTAGGCCTACTTACATGGATGTACTCCTCCTCTCCTGTGGCTCTGAAGTGCCAGTCAACCGTGGTATAGGCCGGGACTTCCTCTCTCCTCTTACAGGAGATGCAGCCCATGAGGAAGCTCTCCCCGGCCACCGCCTCTGTCATGGAGTCCACCTCTGCACAGCCCCCATGACAATGTGGCACTTGGGTAACCAGGGGATCATGGTGCCAGAGGCAGAGTAAGAGGAGTGGGGAGTTGGGGTCAGAAGAGAGAAGAGCAAGGAATTAGACAGCAGTTTGACATGATGACGAAATACTCGCCCAAGATCAATGGGGTCATAAATAACAACAACACTAAGATGATCAGGAACAATACATCGTATTGATAATTATAATTATGTATAATATAATAACCAAGCTAATATTTACAATTTTTGTCGGCTACATATAATTTTATAACAGCAGTACACACTTGACTTTTGCATTAGGCCATAGCCTTATAATATGTTATGCTGGCTGATTCGTTATCTTTTTGGTCTCAAATTTTTTAAGGGAAAACTTACCACAAAGAACAAAGACCAGGAGTGACGATAATAACTGTTGTATCATTTTTCTTCCAAAACTCTTGTCAGCAAATGAATAAATTAAAATCCCCCTATTTTTATTTTCTTGCTTTACTCCGCACGAGTTTCTTCTTGCATGAAACGGAGTGAACTAATTTCCAATAGGTTGCTATGTTGTTAACTTCGCCATTGTTAATCAATACTTTTTCTACCTTATTCTGGCATGTTCTGATTTCCGCTTAATCCGAGTTGGTTTGACATTTCCAATTGATAACTGTTCAGATAAAAACGGATTGAAGTTTATGTATGATTATCAATTAATCTGAGTCTATTACTTATTCATTTGCTTCAAGCTACGCGAATAATAACAATACAGAAGCTATCGATGCAGTTTTCAGCCTACACTCTAGTCTACACAGTATGAGTTCGTATTTGACAATGCTATTTTTAGACCGTGTGAATACATGCCTGTCTTGAATGTCCAACAGTTTTAGCGCACCCAGGCCAAGGCGAAAGAGAAGTTGAAATCAATGTACTATTGCATGATAGCCAAGCCAACCAAACCTTTCTAATGCAAATCATAGCCAACTAATTACCATATGGGGCTGTTTTTTGCACACACCTTTTAAGCTTTGTTTTAACCAACAACCTATTCTTATTTTATCAATCAATTCAATTGTTCTTTGTTTGGATTCTTTCAGTGGCCTATGGTTTTGATTGAACGGTCTGTCAATGATCATTCTGGTTTTAATCTCTGAGAATAGATGGACCCTATAGGCAGTAATGAAACTGCAGTTGTAATACACATTGGCCAATTAACAGTTTGGTTATGAAGGATGATTATTTTGATAAACATTTTGTCCACACTCTAAGTTGAAAGAAAAAAAATCAACAAATAAGTATTCAGTTTACTATCACTGACCAGGAAATGTGACATAATGTCAAATTTGTTAAGCAAATGAGGCAAGATAAAGACATGCGTATGTGTATTCAAATGTGTGCCTGTCTATAGTTTGCTTATAGGACACACATGATGCACAACTCTATAATGTTCCAGAATATCAAACAATCCATGAATGTATTTGTCATTGTTGGCCTTTCCCAGTAGTGTCAGAAGTAGGATGGAAAATGAAGTTATTATATTCTATTATATTTGTAATAACTTCCTTGCCAAAAGCAACATTTTCATCAACTGTCAGTCTGATGCACAGGCAGGGTTGACTCAGCATCAACAAGATGTATCAGATGTCATCAGATATCTGTTATCAGCAATCTGAAGCTCATTCAATGCCAAATGACTTGGAAACACAAGGCTATTGCAATAGAAGGCAAGGTCAACAAAACAGATGACTGAAGGACAACATAATGACAAAAAGACCCAAGGAGCAGATAGCCTATGAGAATCTAATAACATGCAGTCCATCACCTCGCTACCTTGTCTGTATGTACACATGTCTACCTCACATGTTTTCAAATGTATTTGTTATGTGAGGAAATCTCAGCTGGTTAATGAAATGTGCTCTATGATGTACAGTCATTTGATATACGCAATAACAAGAGTTGCAATTCATCTCTGTCAAGGAATGTCTAGGTCTTATTTGTATGTTCTGGATGTCCAGGAAAGGATCATGTGATGCAACCACACACACAGGTTTACTTAAACCTTGAGGGTTGACAACATTAAAGCTTTAAAGCTAAAATGGAGTCATGATAAACACAGTTACAGTTGTGTATGAAAACTGATGCCTGTTGATGTAGGGGGGGTATCCATTTGTTATGTTGCTTTCACCACTCCTGTATAGGACACACACACCTCCCCTCTCTTTATTCCAAACCACACATGCTGATGTTTTTTTATTTTTAGCCCAGATCTGATTTCTAGTTCCACATTCTGCGAAGGGAAGCGTTCAGCAACACATCTCTCCGTGACCTGGTTTGCGCAGGCATAAACTCAGATTCTCGTTGAGTCGTTGGCACCATGGAACTGGAGCTGTCCAGGTGTTTATAACCGGGTGTAATTACCACGAAGCGCGAAGATGTAAACCAAAGATTATTCAGGTATGGACGTATAATAGTGTGATAGATTTTAAATTTAAAGTGGTTTATTTATCATATGAAATGTAACAAACGAACATACCAACGTATTTTTTTGATTTTATATTTCTTTGCATTTTACATACAGCCCTGTAGGCCATATGTCCCTGAAGTATCAATCATGATGTAGACAAAATGTAGACTGAGCAGTCTATTTCTTGAAAAACTTTTCACAAGTTTTTTGAGGTTTTTTGAGGTAACGGCTAAGACAACAACGTTATAGCCTAGTTACACAGGTACTTATACAATATATGCCTACACATGGAAACGAGGGTGAGCAGAGAGAGCATATTGTAAGTAAATATTGTCACGTGCATAAACACTGTCCATGTCTCTGTCCCTGTCTAGATGTCATACACAAACATTGACCTGTTGTTGACCATTGCACTTTCATATTAACCTTAATATTATACATTTATACATACATCTTGTTAGGCTACTAAAATTCTCCGTTTTATTAATTATTATTATAAAACATTGTCTGTTGTTGTCTGTTGTTTCTCTGATAGAATGTCCAAGTGGTGAAACCAAATGCTCTTGTTCCCTGTCAATATCCCCTTCTTGCTTTCAGTCTTCTACCAGAACAAGGTGACCTGTCCTTCACCCAGGCGCCTGCAGCCGCAAAGTATTCGACTGCATGGATATCGCATCTCTCAGCTCGGCCCGAAATGAATCAGTTACAGCTCAGAGAGTAGCCGATAGCAGCATACACACACAAGCGTTGCAGCAATGGTGGACCACTGTGACCTACCTCATGAAGGTGAGTTCCGGACTAATAAACCTATATTAATCAATAATATCAAGGATGTTTCATGATAATTTAAATATGTGTATTTACTTGTACTTTTCCTCTGTGTGAAATTTCAAGCGTGGTTAAGTCCATTATTTTGCATATCATTATTGTGACTGCACACATTTGAATCACAAGAGGGCGCAACAAGCCTATTCCTGCCCTTTATCTAAACCATTCTATCTGCATTAATGGACATGGTTTTAAACAGCTCCCATGGTATTAAGTCATTAATTGAGAGGCATTACAGATTCACAGATTGTTGTGGGCGCTATCCATGCAATGTGTATTCTAGTGCTGATCGTTGAGATGGCGCTGATTCAGTCACCTGTGGCTGAATAAAGTTTCACAGTTTTAAGCCCGCCCTACTAGGATATAGCCTCGTTTGATTCGCTTAAAGTGCTTCCCATCGTCATGAGAACCCGTTATTTGTCATCCAGCGTCTTGTCATCAGACTGTACCACAAGTTTTGGGGAAAGGGTTACAATTAGAAATTATTATGTAACAATGTGTTATTATTTAGTAATATTTTAAAGCATTTAGATAAAAATCAATCCACAGGTATATATTTGTGTTGCTTCGGAACATAATGTTACATTTTACAAGTAGTCAGGAAATATACTAATATATATGACTGTTGATGCCCCCCCTCTTCAAAGTTTTTGTTTGGCTCTGTTGAGATTCTGCTACGATCGCTTTCTGTCTTGCGAAAGTGCTAGACGCAAACATGGAAAACATTAAAGTTTCCCATATAAGACGCATCATCGATGTTTAAGACAACAAGATAAAAGCACAATAAATACCAGCGAGCAATGTAGCTAGCGTTAGCAAGCCAGTTAACGTCAGACCAGCAGACAACGAACCGCGTTACCCGGTGCGTAGCTAGCTGGCTTACGACGTCGTTAGCATAACTAGCTAATGGTGTTGTTAGCTAACTAGCCAACAGTTAGCTCGCTTCAACTAGGCAAATGTCGGAATAAACAATACGTTGACTGCTTCTATGTTCCACCAGTAGCTAGCTACGTGTATATTTAACAAGGAAGTTTGGCTGGTTAGCTAGCTAACTATCTTGTCAGTCAGGTCTATTTCGGCGAGCTGCCTGGTGTATTGGCAGCAGGAGTGGAGGGTTTTACATCTCAAAAGGATGCTGCTGATGGGATCCTGTGAAAAAGTGGATTTTAATATCGCTCCTCGCACTGTCGCTCGGCTTGTCTTCGAAGCCGAGCAAGATAATCGAAATGGGGGAAATTCATCAAATGGGAGGTAGGAACTGAATGCAAATGTTGACCGTTTAAAGTTTGTTTTGTGCAATCAGTCAAATGTATTTACAAAACCCTTTTTGCATCAGCAGATGTCACAAAGTGCTTAGACAGAAACCAAGCCTAAAATCCCAAACAGCAATCAATGCAGGAGATGTAGAAGCACGTTGTTGGAAACTTCCTCAGAGGCTCTGAAGATATTGAAAGCTTTGCAAGCTAGTTAGCTAGGCTAATTTTAGCTAACTAATTACAGTACTGTCTTTTTATTGTACCGACCAAAGACTAGATGTTTAACGTTAGTTAACTAGACAGACTGTATTGAATACAGACTGGGTAACGTTACTGTATTAAAACGCGTTTGAAGTTGACGTGACGACGTTGAAGTTGTGAATAATAGCAATCTAACTGTTAACTGATAACTTCTTGGCCCTGCCTGAACAAAATTGTTGTCATCTATGCAGTGGCGTTTGTAGACCATTTCAACTGGGTGGGGGGGGGGGGGGGGCAAGCTGGGTCCAGTTGTACTGTTAGAGGGGCCAGTTACATTAGACGTTATTGTTGTCATATCGTTTTCTTCACTGCATTGCAGGCATTAGCAGGCATTAGCAGGCATAAGACCATGTTCATAATCATCATCGTTGCCACTGTCTAATAACAGATGTAAAAAAGAACGATAGAAAAAATGTGTTATGCAAAAGTTTTGGGGGGGCCACTAGGGGGTCCAAAATTGTTGTCACAGGGGCACTGCCCCCCCCCCCCCAGAACCGCTAGTGCATCTATGCCATGATCCTATTTTACCCATGCGTTTTTTAAGTCTGGAGCCAGGTTAGTATTGCACCTACGGAAACATGATTTGGGGAAGTCCTTGCTGTTGATGATTGTCTTAGCCCACCTGAATCTCTGTAGTGTGTTTTATTGCTGGTTTTCAAGATATGGCTGTGTGAAGCAAAGATTGAGAGTGTCACACGAGTATTACCATGGATTAGCAAACAAAGTCATGCCAAGATTTCTCTTGTGCAAACAGATGAGCAACTACACTGTAGGGCTTGGGCCTTGACTAAAACGAGTGCCTGCACTTACCTGCCTAGTGGTTAGAGCATTGGACTTGGACTGAAAGGTTGCAAGATCGAATCCCCGAGCTGACATGGTACAAATATGTTGTTCTGCCCCTGAACCAGGCAGTTAGCCCACTGTTCCTAGGCCATCATTGAAAATAAGAATTTGTTCTTAACTGACTTAGTTAAATAAAGGTAAAAACAATTATAAAAATTGAATTGGTCAAAAGAAGCTAGACAATAGACACATTGTCACAGACATGATAATATGTGTAACATATGTTCTTCATCTGTGCTGTCTGGCTGAGAGAGTTGATTTTTGTGTTTGTCTTTGTCGATTAAAATCGCTCTGCCATTTCCTGGTCGCCTAATTTCAGTTTGTGACAAAACAAGTGAATATAGTATAGAGAATCATTGTACCATCTAAACCGCTGAAATATATTTTTCATACTCAAATATATTGTATTTTCAGCTGTTTGAAGCTGGTGTACAAAACCAAAAGTAAAAGATGCAAAAAACGAAACTTAAGAACTGGGAGCATAGAAATAGTGCACAGATCTACCGCTTCTTAGACATCCTATGTGATTTTTGTCGGGTCGCCGCAAAAGTGACATTTTGCAGCTTTAAGAATGAAAAGAGGGGATGTTGATGTGGTTGAGCTGGACCTTGAGATTTGAAGGAGGGGAGATGTTGACGTGTTGTTGGGGTGTTTGAGCTAATCATTGAGATGGGATAAAGGATTGTTGTACGTATTGTGTATGTTTTTTGGTTTTAAAAAGTACTTTAATAGCGTAATCTCTCAGCATTTGACTCCAAGTGCGCACTATAATCACTTTTACTGACTTAATACCAGAAGGGAGCAAAGCTGCAAAATCTGCCTCACAGCAATTTTAACCAAACGATGCATCAAAAGCAATCAGACACCACTGATATTGGACACGGAATACATAACTTCCATAGATCTGTCACTCTGACGATCAATAATTCAAAACAAGCGGTCTGTGTCATGCAGTACTTCCTGATACCATTTGAGTTCAGATCTCAAAACCAATAGAAATAGACATCAACATGTATCAAAGTAACTGGGATCATCTTTTGTCCAGAAAATTGATCTTCTACAATGTTCGTTTTTTTCTGTCTATTAAGGGAGAATTAGACTGTTAGCCAATACTACAGTCTCTCTTCTCCTCAGCCCCCTGCTACAGCCGGACATAGATCGTTATCTCTCCCACCGCAAGTTCAACTGTTGCTATGAGACCAAATGTGAGACTGCACGCCCTGTGAACTTGGCTCAAGGTAAGAGGCACATCGAAGGAGAGACGGAGACATCGGACAGAGGGGGAGTTGCGGAAGAGGAGGAAGTGAGGAACAAAACTACAGACTACTGACAAAAAGATGCAAAGAAGCCCCACGCACAGAGCATGAGGTGGAGTGTTGGAAAATATTAGAGAGGGAGAAGACTGCATTGTATTAGCTTTTTAAATTCAATGAGGGTCCCACCCTGGTTTCCTGCTGCAACATTATTGACTGAAATTAGCGGGAGAAGCTAAGCGGCTATAACTTAGTGTAGTACTGTCATGCCCTGCACTACCATGGAGAATAAAACCTGCCTTCCATAATGGCATCTTTCATACTGCACCATCTGGACGTCACTGGAAACATGAGGTACGTTCACAATTGTTAGCCTAGCAGGTCTAGGACCAGTCCACAATTGATTTGTACCAAAAAGCAGAAGTTGTGATCGGAACTCAGACCAACTTCCTCAACATCCTGACTTGGTGTCAGCATCATCTGCTTTGCCACAGCAAGCCTTCATTGGGGTGTTTTGAAGTAAAACAACTGGTCTGAAGAAGCTCTGAGAATGATGACCATGTCTGTGCTAGCCACCAGAAAGCGGCGGCTCCATGACCCAGCTCGTCCCCATCCCCACGCTGAACATCCTCCCCCCGTCCTCAGACACTGAGGCCTGGTCCCGCTTTCCCAGCCCCCGGCCTCCCCGCCGCCACCGGCTCTCCCACCCCCACCGGAGCAGAGGCCGGACCAAGAAGAGGAGCGATGGAGAGCAAGAGGAGTCATCCAAACCCCAGTGGGACGGCACTGAGGAGGAGGGGGTGGAGAAGGTGAAGGGGAGCGCCACTCCTCAAAGAAGCCCCTCACCCCTCTTGCCCCCCCACGTGGAGGACGCGGTCCTGGGCCCTTCCCTGGACCTCTTGCTACCCCCGTCGTCTCGCACCTCCTGGTCACGTAGCTCATCTCTCGGCCGGCGCTCACGCTGGTCCCTCAGGAGTCTGCTCAGCAGGGAGTCTGACTGGGACAGCTGCAGGTCAGTGCTCTTCTCTCTACTCTCTAGGACAACCAGGCAGCCAGAGGCCTCAGGTTCCCTGCAGACTCACCTTAGACCCCCCCTCAAGGCTCTCCCATCTAGGGATGGGCTCAGTTATCTGCAAGCTGCAGCACATTGGTTCATGGCCTTGTAATGTACTGAATCAGGGAACTGTAACTTAAGGCACTTAGTGCATTTTATATCTAAGCATCAGGCTAAATGATAATTCACAGGCTACATACTTCAGTGATAGTAAATCAGATAAGATAATAAATGTCACTGTTTGACAGCGATTGGAGTGGAGTTATCTGTAATGGCACACCACAAGCCAACTATTTGGAAAGGGCACAGCAGAGGGCTTATTGGTTAAGCACTAAAACCGCAGAGGGCAGATTATGCTGTTATAGTCCTGGTGAACTCCAATCTGGGTTATGTCACAGTTTGATTTGGTCAGGCAGGCAGAGGAGCATGTTCATTATGCTCTTATAATATTTCACATAGTATTTCAGAGAACAAAACCATTAGCCCAGGTCACAATATTAAAGGTGCTACCTCGCCATAGTTGAAGTAAGCCTGCATCTTAAATTCTATTCTAGATAAATTGTAACATTTTGAGATTGAGAGAAATAAGCATATGAAGACAAAGGCATGAGGCTGAAAAGAGAGTACGCTAAATTAAATGTTAGGGAAAACGAGAGGCCTATCTGTTGTAGCTTAGAGAGAGAGAGGGAGAGAGAGAAAGACCTCCGCTTGGTCAGTCACAAGGAGCAGGGAGGCGGGTTTGTGTGCACCGCTCATCCTGCTTAGAATCCATGACATCACCGCCGGCCAATAGGAGCTCATGCTTCGTCTGATGATGTCACCTCTGTCCAATTGGAGGGGGTCTCTGGTGGTGCTGCAGTGTCCTCGGTGAGCCTGTTAAAGGACCATCCAGGCAGGCAGAGGGTCTTCATCTCTCCGCTCCACATTAACAGCAGTGCCCTTGTCCTGTTCATTTACCAACCAGTTTTATTGGCCCAGGTTTTGTTTAATGAAACATTACTTATAATTTTACAGCTTCTTAATGATACTGCCTGTATTTTCTATATAAGGTGCTTAAAGCTATATTTATTAGTCAAAACAATAACAAAGTGGCCACCCCACCTCTGTTTTGGTAAAAAGCTAAGGGATGGGCCTGGATAAATGTAACCACTTTCAAATTCAACTTTTTTGCTTTTACATTGTTTACAGTAAAAAAAAGCTAATATAATTTCTGATGGGATATGACAGTTGAACTAAGCTCATAAGTTATAATCGTCAAGAATCAATGGCTATATATACAGTTGAAGTCGGAAGTTTACATACTCTTAGGTTGGAGTCATTAAAACTCGTTTTTCAACCACTCCACAAATGTCTTGTTAACCTCTCAGGGGTCGTAACAGCCAGTGGAATCCTGTGGCGCGTTATTCAAATACCTTAGAAATGCTATTACTTCAATTTCTCAAACATATGACTATTTTACACTATTTTAAAGACAACTCTCGTTAATCTAACCACACTGTCCGATTTCAAAAAGGCTTTACAACGAAAGCAAAACATTAGATTATGTCAGCAGAGTACCCAGCCAGAAATAATCAGACACCCATTTTTCAAGCTAGCATATAATGTCACATAAACCCAAACCACAGCTAAATGCAGCACTAACCTTTGATGATCTTCATCAGATGACACACCTAGGACATTATGTTATACAATACATGCATGTTTTGTTCAATCAAGTTCATATTTATATCAAAAACCAGCTTTTTACATTAGCATGTGACGTTCAGAACTAGCATACCCCCCGCAAACTTCCGGTGAATTTACTAAAAAGTTACTAAATTACTCACGATAAACGTTCACAAAAAGCATAACAATTATTTTAAGAATTATAGATACAGAACTCCTCTATGCACTCGATATGTCCGATTTTTAAAATAGCTTTTCGGTGAAAGCACATTTTGCAATATTCTAAGTAGATAGCCCGGCATCACAGGGCTAGCTATTTAGACACCCAGCAAGTTTAGCACTCACCAAAGTCAGATTTACTATAAGAAAAATGTTATTACCTTTGGTGTTCTTCGTCAGAATGCACTCCCAGGACTTCTACTTCAATAACAAATGTTGGTTTGGTCCCAAATAATCCATAGTTATATCCAAATAGCGGCGTTTTGTCGTGCGTTCAAGACACTATCCGAATGGTAAAGAAGGGTGACGCGCACGATGCTAAATATTCCATTACCGTACTTCGAAGCATGTCAACCGCTGTTTAAAATCAATTTTTATGCAATTTTTCTCGTAAAAAAGCGATAATATTCCGACCGGGAAAGCGTGTTTACGTTCAAAGAGAGAGAAAATAAAAGCATGGGATCCCCTCGTGCACGAGCCTCAGTCTGATGGTACTCTGACCGGCCACTATCCAAACGCGCTAATGTTTTTCAGCCAGAGGCTGGAATTACATCATTCAGCTTTTTCCTGGGTTTTGAGAGCCTATGGGAGCCGTAGGAAGTGTCACGTTACAGCAAAGATCCTATATTTTCTTTAAACAGAGCCAAGAAGAACAAGAACTTGTCAGACAGGCCACTTCCTGTAAGGAATCTTCTCAGGTTTTTGCCTGCCATATGAGTTCTGTTATACTCACAGACACCATTCAAACAGTTTTAGAAACTTTAGGGTGTTTTCCATCCAAAGCCAATAATTATATGCATATTCTAGTTACTGGGCAGGAGTAGTAACCAGATTAAATCGGGTACGTTTTTTATCCGGCCGTGCAAATACTGCCCCCTATCCCCAACAGGTTAACAAACTATAGTTTTGGCAAGTCGGTTACTGTGTGCATGACACAAGTCATTTTTCCAACAATTGTTTACAGACATATTTTTTTTCACTTATAATTCACTGTATCACAATTCCAGTAGGTCAGAAGTTTACATACACAAAGTTGACTGTGCCTTTAAACAGCTTGGAAAATTCCAGAAAATGATTTCATGGCTTTAGAAGCTTCTGATAGGCTAATTGACATCATTTGAGTCAATTGGAGGTGTACCTGTGGATGTATTTCAAGGCCTACCTTCAAACTCAGGGCCTCTTTACTTGACATCATGGGAAAATCAAAAGAAATCAGCCAAGATCTCAAAACAAATTATTGTAGACCTCCACAAGTCTGGTTCATCCTTGGGAGCAATTTCCAAATGCCTGAAGGTACCACGTTCATCTGTACAAACAATAGTATGCAAGTATAAACACCATGGGACCACGCAGCCGTCATACCACTCAGGAAGGAGATGTGTTCTGTCTCCTAGAGATGAACGTACTTTGGTGCGAAAAGTGCAAATCAATCCCAGAACAACAGCAAAGGACCTTGTGAAGATGCTGGAGGAAACAGGTACAAAAGTATCTATATCCACAGTAAAACGAGTTCTATTTCCACATAACCTTAAAGGCTGCTCAGCAAGGAAGAAGCCGCTGCTCCAAAACCGCCATAAAAAAGCCAGACTAGGGTTTCCAACTGCACATGGGGACAAAGATTGTAGTTTTTGGAGAAATGTCCTCTGGTCTGATGAAACAAAAATAGAACTGTTGGCCATAATGACCATCGTTATGTTTGGAAGAAAAAAGGGGAGGCTTGCAAGCCGAAGAACACCATCCCAACCGTGAAGCACGGGGGTGGCAGCATCATGTTGTAGGGGTGCATTGCTGCAGGAGGGACTGGTGCACTTCACAAACTAGATGGCATAATGAGGAAGGAGAATTATGTGGATATATTGAAGCAACATCTCAAGACATCAGTCTGGAAGTTAAAGCTTGGTTGCAAATGGGTCCTCCAAATGTACAATGACCCCAAGTATACTTCCAAAGTTGTGGCAAAATGGCTTAAGGACAACAAAGTCAAGGTATTAGAGTTGCCATCACAAAGCCCTGACCTCAATCCCATAGAAAATGTGTGGGCAGAACTGAAAACGTGTGTGCGAGCAAGGAGGCCTACAAACCTGACTCCGTTACACCAGCTCTGTTAGGAGGAATGGGCCAAAATTCACCCAACTTATTGTGGGAAGCTACCCGAAACGTTTGACAGAATTTAAACAATTTAAAGGCAATGCTACCAAATACTAATTGAGTGTATGTAAACTTCTGATCCACTGGGAATGTGATGAAAGAAATAAAAGCTGAATTAAATAATTCGCTCTGCTATTATTCTGACATGTCACATTAAAATAAAGTGGTGATCCTAACTGACCTAAGACAGGGAATTTGTACAAGGATTAAATGTCAGGAATTGTGAAGAACTGAGTTTACATGTATTTGGCTAAGGTGTATGTAAACTTCTGACTTCAACTGTATATGCAACAGAAAAGGCCATGGCTGTGAATGATAGTCATCTTGTCATCAACACTTCATTGATCAAGTTGTGGTGAAATCCAGGCATTTTCTGTTACATTCCAGTGTTTTGTAACACTGACTCTAAATTTGAATATTTTTTTGCTGACCCTCTGAGAGGACACGTGAAATTATTAGGCCTGAGACTATTTTGACTCGTTCCCATTTAGCCTGGACGCATTAATACAATGAGGCACAGTATTCTTATATCATTAAAACACTAGCCAGTTAATTTCATGTCTTTTGGTTACCATTGTTTTTGTCCTGTTGCATGAAATAAACCCACAGTGTAGATGAGAATAATTGACCATTGACAGCCACACCCTGACGGGAACGGATGATTAAGGCCAATGAAGGCGTTTCAGTTATGGTTAGGCTAATGACTTCTGCGTGGTTGCTGTGGTGGTCTCAACAGACGCCTGATTTCCATGGGGATCTGAATAACGATTTGCATTGGAAGAACATGGAAGGATTCTAATGCAAATAATGAGTTTTAATACAGTTGAGTATTCAGGGTGTTTAGTGGGGGCGGCAGTTGATTTGAATCAGAGGCCAACAACTCGTGTGTGTGTGTGTGTGTGTGTGTGTGTGTGTGTGTGTGTGAAGCAGTCTGACGTGGAGAAATGCGAGAGATTTTATGCGAGGCATGTTCCTACAAGATGCTGTGTAGCCACATCTCCCAGTCATTCTATTGTAGAGACTTGGTAGTTAGGCTAAATATTAGCCTTAGTCTACTAAGGTGATATTACCTCTACCTTAAACCTCAGATAGGCTACATAGTCTATAGGCTCCTTTTGGCTGACCCCGACACTTTGTTGGTTGGGGACAGCTGTGTTGTGTGTTTATCTATCAGAGACCAAGTTGGATTCCTCAGTGGTTTAAAAGCACTTTCCCGTGGTGATCAAACCTCAGTCACTTGAACAACACTGACTGCACAACTGTCTAAGCAGTAGCATAATTGTAGCGATAGTCTGAGCGATGGCGTGGAAACTTCTTCCAATATAAGGCTAGTAAATAGCCTAACACAGTTGGCTATCAGATCTCAGCACCACAGTCATGAAATCAGTTAACATCTTAAAGATTGCACTTCGACAGTTTAACAAAGTGCTAATGTAAGACAAACATGACGTGTAAGTTTCCTAGTAACATTTCTCTTAGGTTAGGCATATGTTCTTCAGCCTTGGGCTGTTTTTTTTAGTCAACAGTTCGTCAAACATTTACCTGCAGAGTGGGGTTAAGTTAAATGAGGTGAAGGGAAAACTACTAGCTGATACATGTCCTCCCTGTCTGTTTAGGCCTGACCTGCTTGTCAGACGGATATCTAATTGAGTAATTGCCGTTGTACCGTCCCTCCCATTCCCCTCTCCGCTGGCCACATAATCCAAGTTGATAATCCACCGACACAGAAAAACAACTACAGATCAATTGTCTGCAGGCCAGGCCATTGTCTCTCTGTAGCCTATATTTGAGGTGTTTGGCGTCGCCCACTGTTCAATCATATTTGTTTGGATTAACGTTGACTAATGAGTTTTGGCTCAGGTCTCCCACTCAGCAGAAAGGCTGCCACTCAGACATTTTTCTGCTAGATAGTTTGGAACAGGGCCTCACCTGAAAAATGTGCGGCGCACAGGCCTAAAACGCCACTCGCCTAATTAGCCCAAAGAACATTGATCTTTCCCCATCAACGATGTGCAACCACTGCTCTTTGGTAAATGACTTTCTGTTGAATGGACCAGGGACCAGATTTGAGCATCCCATCTTCTTTGCCCCCTCACTCTCTTTATTTTTCTTTCTCATCTTCACATGTTCTCTTTCTCCCTTCTTCACCCCCCCCCCCGCCTGCCCTATGAATTGAAGAGATTACAGCAGGCACTCCTGGACCTCAGAAAAGCAGATTACAGAGAGAGAGGGAGCGAGCAAGAGAAGGGGGATCTGTACAGCATGGATTATGATGTATCCTACTCAGTGGGTCTCTAATCCAGAGATGGACAGAGCGATTGAGGGTTAAAGGATTGGGTGGGCTTCGGCCAGGTGGACACTGCGGGCAGCACTGTTTTAGTACCGGATAATTACAGTCAGTGTGATAAACCATGTTTGCAAACGGCTGTGATATTTTATTACACCATTTCATTACACCATGTTAGGCCTATATATATATATATATATATATATATATATATATATATATAATCTCTCTACAATTGGCCCTAATTCATGCTTGCATTTTCTCCTCTTTCATAACCTTTCCCAATACCGTCTTTATTGATTTTTAAAATAACTCACAAGTACTCTAAAAACCTATTTTATTTGGCTCTCTCAGTTCAACGCTACACTTAGAAGAAGAAAAAAGGGTTCCAAAAGAGTTCTTTGGCTGTCCAGGTAAAACTCTTTGGTTCCAGGTAGAACTCTTTTGGGTTCCATGTATAATTTTCTGTGGAAAGGGTTCTACATGGAACCAAAGGGGTTATACCTGGAACCAAAAAGGTTTCTTCAAAGGGTTCTCTGAAAAACCGTTTTAGGTTCTAGATGGCACCTTTTTTTTCCTCCTAAGAGTGCACTGCGACTGTGCATGGGCCTCTCTTGTGCCTCCTCCTCCCCCCCTCTCTGCTGCCTGTGTGTTCAGTACGGATTACTTATGGGCGCAGCTTGTCAACGCTAGCTTGCTCAGACACAAAATAAGAGACTGGTTGAGTTCGGGCTACCTGCCTGCGAGGGAAGGATGTTGGTTATGGGGAAGTGAAACAGGTCGCACATGAAGTGCTCGTTTCTATTCCGGGCCCGCTGTGCGTTTTTATATCCGACAATACAGGCATCGGGATGGACAGTGTAGCGTCGGCTGGCTCGGCGCTGTGCATACAGGACCGGTGCCCAAGTGATACAGATACTATAAAGCAGCGTGTGGACATCACGTCCAAATTGAAAACACCTCATGACATGGTAGAGTAAGTGGCAATATTATTATTTACGTAATGGGGCAGTCTGCCCTCCAAATTGAAATATTTGGCCGGTTTGTCCTCGTATTTAAATGCCTTTCATAAAGGTATAGGCTACACTCGTATCCATGTGGGTGGGGAACTGGGAGGGTGAGTGGTTGTGGGCAGTCAGTGATTGCCAATTGAAAGATGGATGGGCTGGTAGAAAGGATATGAACGTCATTTGATTCGAATGGCCATTTCGGAACCCGTGTCTGCCGTACGTTTGCGTCTATAGCAGTCTGAAATCAGCGATCTGATTTGGCTAATTTCTGACAGCATCTGTTATTGTGCTTGTATAATCCATATCTCACGTAGACAGCGCGACTTCACGGAGTTACATTCTATCGTTGTTTACGTGCTTGGATGAAAGTAATCTTCTAAAAACAGAGCTCTAAATAAAATATATGCAATATTGTGGTAGTTCCATTTGACAGTCGTTTGCACCTCTACATTGCATGATGTGTGATTTAGTTTGTAAACTCACTGACAGATTGACACGAGCACGCGCGTGATAATGTCCGGTTCGGGTTACACCAGTGACGTATTTGAGGGGTTACACCCCATAGAATTAGAATACTAGAAAGGAAATGAACCTTCTTATGACGGGATAAACTTAAACCATTTTGGTCAGGGAGTTGGTCAACCCTGGTTTGCTATTTCTGTGATGATAAAAAAATATTTAAAATTGTGAATTTGAAGAATTTATCTGCACTGTATGTTAGCCAGCCAGCCTTTTTTAGAGGAATGATTCCATTTATTTGTCAAATCAACTTCCAATATTGTAACATCCTATTCACACAATGCAGTCAATCCACAGCCATACACTGTCTGAAATCAGTTGATGGTAGGATTAAGAATAGTTGTAAATGTAACAAGTAGGCCTACTGATATTGTATAATATAATAGCACTCTCAGCCTCCCAGGAAAACACACATTTCTACATTTATGGTCTATTTATATTTTAGAAGCTATTTATACTGAAAAGTGCATAAAACCTTTAACTGTATAATTATATGATAATATTTTACGTTGACATTAATTCTCACAATTTTTGATATCACATACCTTTTATTTTCCTACTTAAGAAAAATTAGGATTATGCCTCTACTGGCATTCATTTCAATTAGACTTGTTTGGAATTCTCCCTGACCAATATGGCTGCCACTTTGAGTGTTCAGTTACATATCTCCTCTAGTAATTTAATAGGATCTCTATGGCACACACTCTCCCAAACTGAACACAATAACAAGCTTATTAGTGCCCCTGGGTAGGCCTGTATGTGGATATAATTAGGCCTACTGTACTTTGACTGTGCACACAATTTAGTTGCAATGTCACTGAATTATCACTCAACTGTACTGCAGGGTCCCCCCCCAGCACTACACAGCTGATTCAAATAATCAAAGCTTGATGATGGTTGGTTATTTGAATCAGCTGTGTAGTGCTAGGGCAAAAACCAAAACGTGCACCCATGTGGGGGGGCAGGACCGAGTTTGGGAAACCCTACTCTACTGTACATGGATAAAGTGCTTTGAGACCATTTCTGAATGCACAAATCTGGCAGCAGGCATCGCCTCAAGTGTTGGCTCATTCCTATGATTTCATTATTCAGAATCACAGCTACTATTGGTGGGTTATTTCACAAGGGGGTTGTTACCTTGGCGATAATGCTGATATTAACCCCTAGCCCCCCCCCCCTACCTCTGGTCACCATGACAACTGGCAGTTGGACCAGTGTGGTTTTGGCAGTAATGAGAGAAGAGTTAGAGGAAAGGGAAGAGAGACTACAATGGAGAAGGGGAAGCTGACTGAACTGAGGCTATGGATAGAAAAAATACTGGGAAAAAAAGAAGAGGGGAACACTGAGAAAAGAGAAACAGAAGGTGCAGGAAGAGAGAAATAGAAACAGATGCAAAAGAAGCGGTGAACAATACGATCTAGAGGTTGGTGGTAGTGTATAAATGCTTGTGGCTGTATACAGTGGAGTCTGTGTGTGGGCTATGAGTTATTGTTTGAGATGAACAAAATGATCAAATGAGCTCACACAGTAGACCACAGTGTCTGTTGAAAGAGACTGTTTGTGTGTGTTTATAGCTAGTTAGTACGATATGATTGTAAGAGTCAAAACAGAAGGCGGTTGTCAGTTTTCACCAAACTGCAAATTAAGAGCAAGTCTGCAACCATGGAAACTTTTGTTATGGCATCAATACAGCCATTTTTATGGGGCCATGACCTGAACTCTGAACATGAGCTGCACATATTATGGCAGCAATATAGGTTTGACCTTGTCTTTAAGTGCAGAATGTCTGCTTGCACTAGAAGGAAGACAACAGCATGGCTGTGTAAGCACACTACACACCTAACTTGATGAAAGTGCTCTTCATAAAAACCTCCATTGAACATTTTCTGCCCTAATGTGTTTCTCATGTAGGCGTATTCATTCTTGCTCCGGTGCCTTGGAAATAAGATCAATTGAGAAACAGCACCTACCTACTGTAGTATTACCAAGCAGTGCTTTTTTCATTTATGTTGATGGTAGAGGAAGGATCCACAAGGTTCATACCACTGCACTGCCACAGGTAGGATATCTAGGCTGTATAGGAATGGACAGTGTCTGACCGCTCTAATCACCACCAATCAGTTGGGAGAAAGGTTAGAGTTAGTGGTTGGTTATTAGTGTGTTTTTAGCTAAATACAATGCACAGTACTTCCATCCTTTCCAGCATGGCCAGATAGGCTTAACTACTTACATCCTTGGCCACCGTGACATCTTGATGATGACATGAATATGTATGTCCATACTCTTTCCCTTAGCCTACCACTAATCTCTCCTCTTCTGTCTCTCTCTTCAGTACCGCCAGTAACTCTCCGCGCAGCACCCCTGGCAGCTCCCCCTCTCTGCGCCGCCGGGTGCTGGGGGGTAGTGGTGGGGGTGGAAGCAGGACCAGCGACGTGGAGGGTGGCCCGGGGGAGCGCAGCGGGGAAAGGAGGGGTTCGGACAGCCCCCTGCCCTCCGCCGCCGCTTCCGCATACCCCGTCGCCTCACGCCATTTCAGCCGCAACGCCAAGGTAAGGGTGACCCCGTCTAATGCCACTCTCATTTTGTTATGTCAACAGTATACCGGGGCCATATTCAGTAGGAAAAGGAGGTGGAGCGTTGCAGACAGAAATGTCATGAATAGAGCTGACGGGATTCCTTTGTCTACACGTCAGAGGCATTTGTGTATTTCTATACTATATTTCTATCTGAACGTTCCACAACGTTGTGTCCTGCTGAACACAGCCCTGCTTAGAGATAAGGACAGACATGACGACACAGCCACGGAGTCGGTAGTCATTGGCCGTGTCCGAATACCCAAATTTGCTTTGTAAATAGTAGCCATTTTGGGAAGGTGAGAAAAGTCACTTTTATAGTATGTGAATTGTAGTGCTTTAAATGTCAGGATGTCATACTCATTTCGGGAATTTAATCTAGTAGAAGTCGCTGAACACTATTGAGGAAGAGAATATTCTTTCGAGACCCACGTGTGTCTGACAACAGCTGATAATCAGCTGATGGGATGCGCTGTACCAAAATGTATGAATGAAGGGAATAAACGCAATTGCCATTAGATACATTATCCGTAGGATGCCTAGTATGCTGATATTTGTTGCTTACTGCATTTGTTTTTACTAAACAGTACGTTCTAAATAGTATGTGGTACGATTAGTATGGAGTTTAAGTAATGGCATCAGCATGCTTCAGTTCGGCTGTCGCCTAGCTGAACACAGCTAACCGAAAGAGTGTGCTCGCACACTCCCTTAAAAGACATTAGCTGGAAAAACTAGAAAAAAGCCGCAATAGTACTTTGTCCATTTTGACACACCGTAGCCAGTATACATTTCCTCAAAATAGTCAGAATTAATCTACGATAACTCAAGAAATCTGTCATTAATTTTGACCTTTTTGCAGAGGAGATCTGTCGTGTACTTTGACTTCTACATTTTAGTCACGGCCACAGTGTTAAATGGCATTGGAATAGATTGACTGTGGGCAGATTGGCTTTTAGCCCATGATTCATGCATTGACAAATGTTCAAGGCCCAGTGCAGTCAAAAATATGATTTTCCTGAGTTTTTATATATACACTGCTCAAAAAAATAAAGGGAACACTTAAACAACACATCCTAGATCCGAATGAAAGAAATAATGTTATTAAATACTTTTTTCTTTACATAGTTGAATGTGCTGACAACAAAATCACACAAAAATAATCAATGGAAATCTAATTTATCAACCCATGGAGGTCTGGATTTGGAGTCACACTCAAAATGAAAGTGGAAAACCACACTACAGGCTGATCCAACTTTGATGTAATGTCCTTAAAACAAGTCAAAATGAGGCTCAGTGGTGTGTGTGGCCTCCACGTGCCTGTATGACCTCCCTACAACGCCTGGGCATGCTCCTGATGAGGTGGCGGATGGTCTCCTGAGGGATCTCCTCCCAGACCTGGACTAAAGCATCCGCCAACTCCTGGACAGTCTGTGGTGCAATGTGGCGTTGGTGGATGGAGCGAGACATGATGTCCCAGATGTGCTCAATTGGATTCAGGTCTGGGGAATGGGCGGGCCAGTCCATAGCATCAATGCCTTCCTCTTGCAGGAACTGCTGACACACTCCAGCCACATGAGGTCTAGCATTGTCTTGCATTAAGAGGAACCCAGGGCCAACCGCACCAGCATATGGTCTCACAAGGGGTCTGAGGATCTCATCTCGGTACCTAATGGCAGCCAGGCTACCTCTGGCGAGCACATGGAGGGCTGTGCGGCCTCCCAAAGAAATGCCACCCCACACCATGACTGACCCACCGCCAAACCGGTCATGCTGGAGGATGTTGCAGGCAGCAGAACGTTCTCCACGGCATCTCCAGACTGTCACGTCTGTCACATGTGCTCAGTGTGAACCTGCTTTCATCTGTGAAGAGCACAGGGCGCCAGTACCGAATTTGCCAATCTTGGTGTTCTCTGGCAAATGCCAAACGTTCTGCACGGTGTTGGGCTATAAGCGCAAGCCCCACCTGTGGACGTCGGGCCCTCATACCACCCTCATGGAGTCTGTTTCTGAACGTTTGAGCAGACACATGCACATTTGTGGCCTGCTGGAGGTCATTTTGCAGGGCTCTGGCAGTGCTCCTCCTGCTCTTCCTTGCACAAAGGCGGAGGTAGCGGTCCTGCTGCTGGGTTGTTGCCCTCCTACGGCCTCCTCCACGTCTCCTGATGTACTGACCTGTCTCCTGGTAGCGCCTCCATGCTCTGGACACTATGCTGACAGACACAGCAAACCTTCTTGCCACAGCTCGCATTGATGTGCCATCCTGGATGAGCTGCACTACCTGAGCCACTTGTGTGGGTTGTAGACTCCGTCTCATGCTACCACTAGAGTGAAAGCACCGCCAGCATTCAAAAGTGACCAAAACATCAGCCAGGAAGCATAGGAACTGAGAAGTGGTCTGTGGTTTCCACCTGCAGAACCACTCCTTTATTGGGGGTGTCTTGCTTATTGCCTATAATTTCCACCTGTTGTCTATTCCATTTGCACAACAGCATGTGAAATTTATTGTCAATCAGTGTTGCTTCCTAAGTGGACAGTTTGATTTCACAGAAGTGTGATTGACTTGGAAATACATTGTGTTGTTTAATTAAGTGTTCCCTTTATTTTTTTGAGCAGTATATTTCCACATGAGTTTGGAAAAATATTGTGAAATTTAGAAAATGATGAGGATGCCATTTTTAGTGTAAGAGCTGTTTGAAAAGACCATCTGGCATTTCAACCTGTTTTGCTGGGATGGAGTTCCAAACCTCTCTAACAATAACAGTTCGTTTTCAGTTTATCCCTCCCCACTCCTAGACAGTCTTAGCAAAATTCTTGCTTAAGGAATTGTTCTTTGCTAAGAAGCAATTTTTCTTTGTTTTTAATCAAAATGGTTAAAAAAAAAATCACAGTAAGGTACTTCATTTTTACACAAATTATTTAATATTAAGATAAAAACGTCTGCATTAGACCTTAACACGCAGGACAGTCAGAGATGATAGAAACACACACAGCAAGCTTGATAAATGACCAGAACATCAAGGAACGCCATACAGGCCTAATAGCTCATTTTTCCGCAGTGTCCCTTTTAACCTATTCCCCAACTACATGAATGTCAAAATAGATAAGACTCTACATATACTGTTTAATGATGGAGAAACCTTTTGGATGCTGTTCGTCACTGATTATCCGCTGTTCTTTCTTTCCCTTGCAGAAAATGCAAAGCTGGTACAATGTAAGTATACACTTCAAGGAACTGTTCATTAGGGTCTCACTCCGGTGCACTTTATTCTGCTGATGGTAGCTACAGTGTTTCCTGGTTGGAGTGCACAGTACAGTATGAAATAGCACTTAACAGTGAAATGGCACCAATCGATGCCGAAAACGGTGTCTGTTAAATTGCCGCCCCCCCTCATTTAACCATTTCACTAAGCTTTGAGCTTTAGCTGATTGAACTGTTCATTCACCTTAGTGTTCTCATTTACCTACTCAGCCTGTCGCTTTTACCTCAGGGACATAGTATCTGATGTAACCTCACATGCCAGATGTACAGTGGGGTCCAAAGGTATTTGGACAGTGACACATTTTTGTTGTTGTTTTGGCTCATATAATTTTGAAATTATACAATGACTATGAGGTTAAAGTGCAGACTATCAGCAGAGTCTTGTTGGGAGTCACAAGCTTGATGTAGTCATTGCATGCTAGGAATATGGGAACAAATACTACACTTTTGACTACTTTAATACACATATTAGTCCAAATACTTTTGGTTCCCTAAAATGGGGGGGAACGATGTACAAAAAGTGCTGTAATTTCTAAACCGCACCTGATATGCATGAAAATACCCACAAATGAAAGCTGACAGTCTGCACTTTAACCTCAGTCATTGTATCATTTCAAATCCAAAGTGCTTGAGTACAGAGCCAAAACAACATTGTCACTGTCCAAATACTTTTGGAACTCGATGTATATACAATATTCATAGACACGACTGGTTCTGCAAGATTATATTTGATAAAGCATAGAAGAGCAACAAAGTAATCTTTCTCTCTCAGGTTCTCAGTCCAACTTATAAACAGCGCAACGAGGATTTCCGTAAACTCTTCAAGAAGCTGCCAGACACGGAACGCCTCATAGTGGGTGAGTGACGCGCACGCTCACAAAGACGTACTTTGTGCGAGTTTGCATCTCTGTGCTGACACTGTGGAAGTGAAGGGCTGATGCTGTTGCTTTGTCAGCCTGATGTCTCTCCTCCAACCTCCTCTTCCTCTCCTCCCCAGACTACTCATGTGCGCTGCAGAAAGACATTCTACTCCAGGGGAGACTCTATCTGTCAGAGAACTGGCTCTGCTTCTATAGCAATATCTTCCGCTGGGAAACCACTGTAAGTTATAGACGCACGCACACTTTTTGTTCTTCTGTCCTCGTCGGGACATAAATTTGATTTCCAATAAAAATCCTATTTTCCCTAACCTTAACCCCAAACCCAACTCCTAAACCTAACCACTTACCCTAACCCTAATTGTAACCCTAAACCTAACATCTGAGCTTTAAATAGCCTTAATCCTGTGTCTGGGGGGGGGGGGGTTGTTTGTGAGGGAGAATTTTCCTTGTTGAAGAACCAACCCTCACACACACACACACACACACACACACACACACTAACCCTCCTGTTCTGTTCAGATCACAATCCTGCTGAAAGATGTGACCACCCTGACCAAGGAGAAGACTGCCAAGGTCATCCCCAACGCCATTCAGATCAGCACCGACCACGACAAGGTGAGCCAAGGGGCTCGATATTCAGTCACATAGCCTACTATGAGAGTAGTGGAATAAGTTCAGAGTTCAGAGTAGTGGAAGAACAGTAGTTAACAGGTGCATCAATGATATGTAAAGAAAAATCACTTTTTATTATAGATTCTTGTAGACAGTATACGTATTGTTTAGCTCAGTGATTGTCAACTGGGGGGTGTGGGGGGAGGGTCGCGGGAGGTTTATTTTGAAAGGATACCGCTGCAGCGCTTACTGTTGCTGACTTTACACGTGCAGTGTGTCCGCAGTGGTGAAATGGCTAGCTACGTTCGGACTTGGAGGTTTTTTGCCCTGCACTCACTCACCAATCCAATAACGTTCCCCCCCCCCCCCCCCCCCCCACACACACACACACACACACACACACACACACTGATCCAATGAAATGACAGATTTCTCGACACACACACACAGAGATCCAATAAAAATGTCATTCTGCAGCATTGTTTTGTTTTAAATGTGACACGTCCACTTAGATAATACAGATCTTCTGACAGCTAGCTTGATTGACGGCTAACTATGCAGGTGTGTTCTGCAGGCCTTGCACATGTGCATAGTTAACTGTCGGCTAGCCATCAGAGTAAAATCATGGACAAGTTTTTAAAACGTGCAGCTCCCTCTTCATCCATTGCTGCTTCCCATATGAACACCAAGGCAGACAACCCGGTCCCGGTCAACAAGAGAAAATACCACCTCCGACTTCATCAAATATGGTTTTACATATAAGACGGGCAGGGTGAGTGTAGACCGCAGTGCGTCCTATGCAACGAGCTATTAGCTAATGAGAGCATGAAATCCCTCCAAAATGAAAAGGGATCTGGACATCAAGCATCCAAGAGTTAAAGATAAGACAGCTGACTTTTTTTTAAAGGAAATGTCAATATCTGGAGGCCTCACAAGATTAATTGAAGAACGTATGCACGGTACAAGAAAAGGCACTTCGCATCATACCTTGTGGCCCAGCGCATTGCTAAGTGCAAAAATCCCACACCAGCGCAAAGGATCTCATACTCCCTGCTGCGATTGATATGTGCACCGAAATCTTGGGAGAGTTTGCCGCCAACCAACTTACCTTCTTACATCTAGGCGTTCCGCTAGCGAAACCTCGTTCCGCCAGCAGAACGCCTAGCCAACAGCCAATGGAACAGCAGGGAGCGAAATTCAAAACATCAAAAATCGAATAATTTCAATTTCTCAAACATATCACTATTTTGCACCATTTTTAAAGATACACTTCTCCTGAATCCAAACACGGTGTCCGATTTCAAAAAGGCTTTACAGCGAAAGCAAAACATTAGATTATGTTAGAACACCACCTAAACAAGAAAAGCCACACAGCCATTTTCCTAGCAAGGAGATGTGTCACAAAAACCCCAAATCCAGCTAAAATGAAGCACTAACCTTTGACGATCTTCATCAGATGACACTCCTAGGACATCATGTTACACAATACATGTATGTTTTGTTCGATCAAGTTCATATTTATATCCAAAAACAGCATTTTACATTGGCGCGTGATGTTCAGAAAATGATTAGCCCCCAAAACTTCCGGTGAATGACCACAATGTGCACATTCATGTACAGAAATACTCATCATAAACGTTGACAAAATATAGAACAATTATTTAAAGAATTATAGATTTACTACCTCTTAATGCAACCGCTGTGTCAGATTTCAAAATAACTTTACGGAGAAAGCACATTGTTCAATATTCTGAGTGCATAGCTCAACCATCAATGCAAGCTATACAGTTAGCCGTCAAGCCACGGCGTCGTCAAAACTCTAAATTACTGTTATAAATATTTTCTTACCTTTGCTGATCTTCGGCGGAATGCACTCGGAAGGACTCCCACTTCCACAAGAATGTTAATTTGTTTGATAAAGTCCATCATTTATGTCCAAATACCTCCGTTTTGTTGGCGCGTCCAGAACACTATTCCAAAAGGCACGAGACGGGGGCGCAAATCAATAGACGAAAAGCTCAAAAGTTCCATTACCGTTTGTAGAAACATGTCAAACGCTGTTTCCAATCAAACCTTAGGGTGTTTTTAACATAAACAATCGATAATATTCCAACCGGACAATAGCGTATTTATTACAGAATAAAAATAAAAAATGCTATCCATGCGTGAACGCGCATGAAGTAACTACATGACCTCAGACAGTACACTGCTTGAACCGGCTGTTATTCGGTCAAAATTCACCATAGAAGCCTCAAACAACTTTGTAAAGACTGTTGACATCTAGTGGAAGCCTTAGGAAGTGCAAGTTGACCCCACAGACACTGGAGTTTCAATAGAAAATGGTCTGAAAGACTACAATTCTCAGACTTCCCACTTCTTGGTTGGATTTTTCTCAGGTTTTTGCCTGCCATATGAGTTCTGGTATACTCACAGACATCGTTGAAACTGTTTTAGAAACTTCAGTGTTTTCTATCAAAATCTACTAATAATATGCAAATATTTGACTCTGGGCCCGAGTAGTAGGCCGTTTAATTTGGATACGTTTTTCATCCGGCCGTGAAAATACTGCCCCCTATGGCGAAGAGGTTAAAACCACACCCCTATCCAATGACAGGAGAATCCAGGACATGTCTGAGGGCAAAATACGCCAGACATCCAAATGGCCATTTCACACTGCAGCTTGTTGAATCTACAGATTTGGCTCAACATGCAATTCTAATGGTCTATGTCAGACACGCCTGAGATAATAACTTTGAGGAGCAGTTCCTTTTAAGTGCTTATTGGCCCACCACCAACACTGCAAAGCCTGTCTTTAACACAATGGATATGCACTTGGGCTCCGTGGGACTGGCCTGGGATGGGTGCGTCGGTGTGACCACTGATGGGGCAGCTGCCATGTCGGGAAAGCACTCCGGGGTAGCAAAGTGGATCCTGGAGAGAGCACAGAGTGCGACGTGGAACCACTGCTAAATACACAGGGAGGCATTGGCAGCGAAGGACATGGTGCCTGAGCTCCACGCCACTCTCCAGGATGTGATCAAGCGTGTCAACTATATCAAAAATAGTTCTAGGAAAAGCAGGTGTTTCAGGCCTTCTGCAGGGATATGGGGAGGGAGCACCATCAGGTGCTGTATCATGCAGAGGTCCGCTGGCTTTCCAGGTATAAAGTGTTGGGTGGTTTTTATGAGCTTCGATTAGAGATTGCTGCGTTTCTTTTGGTAAACAAGTCCCCTCTGCCCGAACTTTCCGATTGTGAGGAAATGCTCGCGCAGGTTGCCTACTTGGTGGATATTTTTGATCTGAATTTTCTCAATGTGTCAATGCAAAGGAGGGGGCACAATCGATTATGAACAGAGGGACAAAGTGGATGCCTTCAAGAGGAAGCTTACCGTTTGGGCAAATCATGTTTCTAACGGGAGGGTTGACATGTTTCCCAATGCTGATTTCAAGATTCAGAATCCGATCAACAAAGCGCACGGCGACACCATTAAATAGCATCTTGTCAAGCTGCAGGGAAAGTTTTGCAACTACTTCCCGGAGGAGAACAGGAGACAAGACGACTGGATACAGGGACCCCTATCGAGTGGAGATGGGAAGCATCACGTTGCCAAGCAACGGAGAGGATCTGCTGGTGGAGCTGTCATTTGATCTTGGATTGAGCATGCGCTTCCCGGAAATGACACTGTCACAGTTCTGGTGCAGCGTAATGGGAGAGTATCTTGCTCTCGCTTGTCATGCAATCAGAATCAAGGTACCGTTCAGCACTACCGATCAGTGTGAAAGTGGCTTCTCTGCAATGGCAGTGCTGAAAACAAACTAAAATCAGAAAAAAACTGGACAGCCAGCATGACCTCCGAGTTGCCTTGCCAACCATCACCCCAGACTTCAATAATAAACTTTTCAAACTAAAGAAACACCCCCAGCTTTCCCACTGATAGGCCACAGGTTAATGAGTTATTGTTCACTATGTTAATTATTATTGTTAATTCATTCTGATTTTCATATTACATTTTAGTGATCTGGTTAAAAATGTACACCTTTAAAAAAAAAAGTCAAGGTTGTGAAACTATTGACATTGTAATTGATAATTAAGAATTCCTAATTCTATTTTAAACACTGGTATGTGTTACTTTTCATGAACATTATTGGACTGGTTCTGAGTCTGATCATTTCTTACTCCCCTCTCCTGAACTGGTTGTCTAATTTTAAATGGCTTATTCTCTTCAATTGGTAAATGTTTTCTCAGTTAATATGGCTGTGTAATGACTCTCTTTTAATACCATAATTGAGAGAGTCTATTTAGCAAGTGAAACCTGCCCAAAATGGCAGCTACAATACAACATTACAAAATGTAATAATCAACATTCCATAATATTGGGTCGTGACTCAATTGTCATATTTGGGTCCCAAGGCAAAACCAGTTGAGAAACACTGGTTTAGATGCTTCCGATGCTTGACAAATAACAATTTTTTTTATCATGGCAAAATAGACTATTTCTGTCATGGTTTTTGACAAGCTGAATCAATAGCAATGACCACTAGCCATCATTCCATCGTTCACTCAATTTGTTTTCCTCTGTGCTTGCTCTCTTTCTCTCTCTGTCGTTTCATCCAGCACTTCTTCACGTCTTTCGGGGCGAGGGACCGCAGCTACATGATGATTTTCAGACTGTGGCAGAACGCACTGATGGACAAGGTACCCACCTCTCCCACCTCCAGCTCTCGCACTCCTGCCAGTGTGACATTAACTGGGCATGTATATCACCGTGGCGGAACGAAGGCACTTCCAAATACTGAGAGGGGGCAAACAGTATTATTTATGTCGTTTATTGGATAATATAACTATTCAGTGATGAAATATAACAAAATGCAACGCATATAACACTGACCAAAACTGTCGGTTACTGAATGATTGAATTATTGATTGACGTTTTAATGTCCTACAAGAGGAAAGTCCAAGAAGTTAGTGAGACATTGAGACGGTTAATGTCTGTTTCCTCTCAGCCTCTGTCCCCAAAGGAGCTGTGGCACATAGTCCATCAGTGTTACGGCACTGAGCTGGGCCTCACCAGTGAAGACGATGACTATGTCTCCCCCACCGACGAGCACATTAACGGTCTACTGTGAGTGTACATGTTCGCTGATGTCCCAGGATTATCGATCCCTTAAATTAAAAGCCACTACTGGGATTGTGAATTGTTAATCATGTTGTTTCTTTCTCCTCTCTGTCTTCCCATCCTTCATTCTCTCTCATTTTCGCTCTCTTTCCCCTATACTGCCCTTTTTCTGTCCCCTTCATCTCTCTCTCTTTCTGTCTCTGTACCCCCCCCCCCCCCCCCCCCCCCCCAACTCAGGCCAGTGGAAGAGTCAGTCTCTGTCTCTGACCTGTTGGACCTCAGCTCCTTGGGGGCCATAGCTTCTCTGGGCAGCTCGCCCCCCTCCATGGCAGCCTTGTTCCCCAGTGGCCCCCTCCTAGCCAGCGGTGGTCTGGGCTCCTCTCCCCCCTCCTCAACTACCTGTCTGCCCGTAGACATCCCCGGCAGCCCCTCCCTCGACCCCCCGGACCCCAGCCCGCCCAGCTCCCAGAGCTCCCTGCCCTCCACCACACACACCGCCTCCTTGTCCGCCCCCGCCTCGGCTGCTGCCTCTTTCGTGAGTTTTATTTGATTTAATGCCAGGGAACTACAGGGTCGTATTCATTAGGGTAAAATGTTTCAAAACGTTGTCTTAAGTGAATATGACCCAGGGCATCGGGAGGCGGGGGGGGGTATAACTTTGAACTGACTTTAGAGAGAGTTTCATAATTATGACTGTTCCGTGGTTTATCTTGATAGGATACATATACCTCAGTCATACCCCAGTAGATCAGAGTCGCTTGTTGGCTCTAAACAGCCATCCGTCTCGGATGTAATGTTGTGTTCCAAATTTCACCCTCCTCCCTATATAGTGTACTACAGGGAATAGGATGCCATGGCCCTGGTCAAAAGTAGTGCACTATATAGGGAATGGGGTGTTATTTGGGACGTGGCCCATGCTGTGCCTAAAAGAGCCAGTGTTGTTGTCTGACCAGGGCAGAGTAGAGAGGCTTTGAGGTCGTACTAGTCCTCCAAGGCTCCTCAGTTATGTGAGGGTGTTGGGATTGCTGTGTTTGTGTGTGTTTCTGCCTTAATGACCTCACGGCGTGTGGTAACTAACTACCCCTTTCTCTCCCCTCGCATGCCATTTCCTAGTATGTGGAGGAGGGCGGGGACAGCCTGTTGGAGTCTGCCAATCACATGATGCCCCCGTCTGCCACCAGCCTGGGAAACCTCTCCTCATTGGACCAGCTCACCAACGACGACGAGCTGCCCACCGACCCCAGCAACTCCTCAGACACACAGGAAGAGGGTGAGTTCCTGGAGCCCACAGGAGAGTAGTTTCATGGAAAAACATTTGTGTTTAGGCGAACATAGAAAATACATTTTAATCTGATGCAGACGTGGGAGATTTCAGAGGGAAAGATGGGATTGTAGACACTTCACAAAGGTGAAATTCTAATAGTCCGTAAGGTGGTTTTCTCTCCTCATCTCCTTTCCTTCATTCCCACGAATCTGAAAGAACGTGACAGGCGAAAACGATTGGTTTCCACTCTGCTGCTTTCAGCTATCCTTTTTTCTCAGAAGAGAAAGCCTGTTGAAACTACTGCAAATACTCCCTTCCTATTGATCCCATACTAGTAGTCTACCATTAGTCTAGTAGGACCTACATTACTGTAGTCATGGACTCTCCTGAGAACAGACTGTGTGACTTGCTGCATTAAAGGCAAAACTCAAGAGAAACTCGAGACGTCAGCGTTCACTTAGCAGATGACAGAGTACTAGGAGCAGAAAACAATATATTTTCTGAAAAAATGATGTTTTAGTGACTATGATTTGACCGATAAAGTGCAACGTTCACGTTACAGAAGTCTGAACTGTACTGTTAGCAACCACAATGTATTTTCTTTGAGGCCTGTAAAGTGGGGAGTCTTTTACAGTTCTCCTCTGCTCAAACAGAACTGTGTTAAACTGTGTGTCTCCTCAACAAAAAGGACATTAGCCTCCCCATTATCGCTGACGTTTTTATATTTTATTTAATTGACTTGAAAAGCAATTTAATCTGACACTGGATTTGAAGTTGATTGGCAAGCCAGCTTGTCTAGGCCCCATTTGTCAATGCAGTTGCAATAAATCCTGGGGGGATATAAAAAAAATCTATCATAGAAATTCTGATGATTAGACTTTATCTCAACTGTGGTATCTCTGCTAACTGGTGCGTTACTATAGTTGTGACTGATGTGTAACTCTGTCCCCGTCCAGACGAGGTGGAGTCGTTGTGTGCGGACCTGGCTGGCCGGCTGCACATCAACATGGTGGTGCGCATGAGCGTGGACAAGCTGCACGACCTGCTCTTCTCCGCAGACACACACTTCATCCAGCATCTCTTCTCCCAGCGGCACTTCACAGGTCCGTACAGCGCACACGTATACACACTCGCACACCTGCTCTTCACATACAGTGCCTTGCAAATGTATTCTTCCCCCTTGGCATTTTTCATATTTTGTTTCATATTTTAATTTATTTGGATTTCATGTAATGTGACATACACAAAATAGTCCAAATTAGTGAAGTGAAATTAAAAAAATAACTTGTTTCCAAAAATTCAAAACGGAAAAGTGGTGCGTGCATATATACAGTCGTATGAAAAAGTTTGGGCACCCCTCTGAGGCTGCATAATAATTGACTCTGTCGTCACAGAAAATGATCACAGTGGCATGCCATTCATTTTCTAATAAAAGCAGAGTACTGGGGTATTGTCCAGACAAGGATTTTTAGTGTAGCAATATTAAGTTGTATGAAATTAAATCAGATATGAAAAATAGGCTATGCAAAAATTTGGGCACCCTTGTCATTCTGTTGATTTGAATACCTGTAACTACTTAGCACTGATTAATTGGAACACACAATTGGTTTGGTGAGCTCATTAAGCCTGGAACTTCATAGACAAGTGCATCCAATCATGAGAAAAGGTATTTAAGGTGGCCAATTGCAAGTCGTTGTACTCTTTGACTCTCCTCTGAAGAGTGGCAACATGGGGGCCTCAAAACAACTCTCCAATGACCTGAAAACAAAGATTGTTCAACATTATGGTTTAGAAGAAGGCTCCAAAAAGCTATCGCAGAGATGTAAGCTGTCAGTGTCCACTGTGAGGAACATAGTGAGGAAATGGAAGACCACAGGCACAGTTCTTGTTAAGGCCAGAAGTGGCAGGCCAAGTAAAATATCGGAGAGGCAAAGGCGAAGGATGGTGAGAACGGTCAAAAACAGCCCACAGACCACCTCCAAAGACATACAACATCATCTTGCTGCAGATGGTGTCACTGTGCATCGTTCAACAATTCAGCGCACTTTGCACAAGGAGAAGCTGTACGGGAGAGTGATGCGAAAGAAGCCTTTTCTGCACACATGCCACAAACAGAGTCGCTTGAGGTAATGCAAACGCACATTTGGACAAGCCAGCTTCATTTTGGAATAAGGTGCTTTGGACTGATGAAACAAAGATTGAGTTATTTGGTCATAACAAGGGACGTTATGCATGGTGGCAAAAGAACACAGCGTTCCAAGAAAAACACTTGCTAATCACAGTGAAATTCGGTGGGGGTTCCATCATGCTGTGGGGCTGTGTGGCCAGTGCCGGTACTGGGAATCTTGTTAAAGTTGAGGGTCGCATGGATTCCACTCAAAATCAGCAGATTCTTGGGAATAATGTTGAAGAATCAGTCACAAAGTTGAAGTTAAGGCCGGGGCTGGATATTTTAACAAGATAACGACCCAAAACACTGCTCAAAATCTACCCAGGCATTTATGCAGAGGAACAAGTACAATGTTCTGGAATGGCCATCCCAGTCCCCAGACCTGAATATCATTGAGAATCTGTGGGATGATTTGAAGCGGGCTGTCCATGCTCGGCAACCATCAAATCTAACTGAACTGGAGATGTTTTGTAAGGAGGAATGGTCCAAAATACCTTCATCCAGAATCCAGACACTCATTAGAGGCTATAGGACGCATCTAGAGTCTGTTATTTTAGCAAAAGGAGGCTCTACTAAATATTGATGTGATTTTTCTATTGGGGTGCCCAAATTTATGCACCTGTCTAATTTTGTTTTGATGCATATTGCACATTTTCTGTTAATCCAATAAACCTCATTTCACTACTGAAATATTACTGTGTCCATCAGTTATTTGATAGATCAAAATGAAATTGCTGATCCAAACACCCAATTATTTATAAATGGAAATCATGGAAATTGTCATGGGTGCCCAAACTTTTTCATACGACTGTATTCACCCCCTTTGCTATGAAGCCCCTAAATAAGACCTGGTGCAACCAATTACCTTCAGAAGTTACATAATTTGTCAAATAAAGTCCACCTGTGTGCAATCTTAGTGTCACATGATCTGTCACATGATCTCAGTATATTTACACCTGTTCTGAAAGGCTCCAGAGTCTGCAACACCACTAAGCAAGGAGTTCTCCAAACAGGTTAGGGTCAAAGTTGTGAAGTACAGATCAGGGTTGGGTTATAAAAAAATATCAGAAACTTTGAACATCCCACGGAGCACCATTAAATCTATTATATCAAAATGGAAAGAATATGGCACCACAACAAACTTTCCAAGAGAGGGCCGCCCATCAAAACTCACGGACCAGGCAAGGAGGGCATTAATCAGAGGCAACGAAGAGACCAAAGATGACCCTGAAGGAGCTGTCCATAGGACCACTTTAAGCCGTACACTCTGCAGAACTGGGCTTTACGGAAGAGTGGACGGAAAAAGCCATTGCTTAAAGGGGAAAAAAAGCAAACACGTTTGGTGTTCACCTTAAGGCAATAGGGAGACTCCCAAACATATGGAAGAAGGTACTCGGGTCAGATGAGACTAAAATTGAGCTTTTTGGCTATCAAGGAAAACGCTGTGTCTGGCGCAAACCCAACACCTCTTATCACCCCGAGAACACCATCCTCACAGTGAAGCATGGTGGTGGCAGCATCATGCTATGGGGATGTTTTTCATCGGCAGGGACTGGGAAACTGGTCAGAATTGAAGGAATGATGGATGCCGCTAAATACAGGCAAATTCTTGAGGGAAACCTGTTTGTCTTCCAGAGATTTGAGACTGGAACGGTTCACCTTCCAGCAGGACAATGACACTAAGCATACTGCTAAAACAACACTGGTGGTTTACGGGGAAACATTTAAATGTCTTGGAATGGCCTAGTCAAAGCCCAGACGTCAATCCAATTGAGAATCTGTAGGATGATTTAAAGATTGCTGTACACCAGCAGAACCCATCCAACTTGAAGGAGCTGGAGCAGTTTTGCTTTGAAGAATGGGCAAAAATCCCAGTGGCTAGATCTGCCAAGCTTATAGAGACATACCCCAAGAGACTTGCAGCTGTAATTGCAGTATTGACTTTGGGGGGGTGAATAGTTATGCACACTCAGGTTTTATTTTTTATCGTCAAACAAACAATAAATATTTTACGTCTTCAAAGTGGTAGGCATGTTGTGTAAATCAAATGATACAAACCCTCAATCTTTTTTAATTACTGGTTGTAAGGCAACAAAATAGGAAAAATGCCAAGGGGGTGAATACTTTCGCAAGCCACTGTACATGCGCGGAGACACACACACACACACACACACACACACACACACACACACACACACACACACACACACACACACACACACACACACACACACACACACACACACACACACTCTTTGTTGATCTTACACATGGTTGGCGTTGGCATTGGCAACGTTCTCGTTTTTCTTCCTCTTGATCCCTTTCTGCTCATTCTATTTTCATTCCCTTTCCAAATATCTCCTTTAATTTTTTAGGTAGAAACATTGTTCCGAGAGTACATTCCTGTACACACTGTTTCCCAGTACTAGTGATAGTCTGCCTAGAAACATAGATAGGCTACAACACGATAGGATGCAAAATGCTTAGTTCATTCCATGTGACTGATCGGCCCTTCCTAAAGTCCACTCCTCCAGGGCTTGTACAGTAAGCTTTAGGGCTGCGTCCGAGATGGCACCCTATTCCGTATATAGTGCATTTATTTTGACCGGAGCCCTGGTCAAACGTAGTGCGCTATTTAGGGAATGGGGTGCCGCTTGGGACGCGGCCTCGGAGTGTTACTGCGTGAGACGCTCATTGCCGCCTCTTCCACCCGACCGACTATCTCCTGATGCACTGGTGCTCATCTGTAGGACGTCTCTGCTGCTCCACGCAGTATGGCTGTTGTCATGTATGGGGATGGAATGATTTGTTATTATCCTCCCAGTGCTTAAACTGGAGCTGTCCCAAATAATGGCATCCTTGCCTGTTCCCTACATGAATAATAGGGTGCCATTTGGGATGCGGTCAGGGTCTCCGCCCCCTTCCTTCCCCTCTCCTCGGACATAGGCCAGTGTGTTGTAGCGCTAATGAGCAGTCCGCGGTGTTTGTTTACGCTGTGTTAACCTTCCTCCATCTGTCGCTCTCCTCTTCTTTTCTTCAACACCGGATATGCTATTGTATGTTCTGAGAAAAGCAGTACAGGGCTCTGCATATTCGTTGTTCTTAGCACAGTTCCCTAAAGTTGTCGTTTATTAGATGCTGCCATAGAGGCGTGGAGTTGGTTGGTTGATGGCCTCCCTGGTTTGTGCCCCTGCCAGCTTTTTGAGGACATTGTGTGGCTTTAATTAGTGCATTTCCCTCTGTGAAGCGGTGCTGTGTCCCTCTCGCTTTTCTCCCTCTGTCTTCCTCTCATTCTGTCCTCTCGCTCCTACTTTCTCTCTATTTCTCTCACTTACTGTCTTTCTCTCTCCCTCACACACACACACACACACACACACACTCCCTCCCTCATTCTTTTCCTTGTCCTCTCTCTCTGTCCCTCCGTCAGACCTGTCAGTTCGTGAGTGGCAGCAGGACAGCTGCAGTGGGAACACCAGTCGGATCCTGAGTTACACCATCGCCATCAACAACCCCCTGGGCCCCAAGACCGCCCCCGTAGTGGAAACTCAGGTCAGTCAGTCAGCACGCTGGATATTACAGTTTAAAAAAAACATTTGGTCGACATTAGTGGAGGCTGGTGTCACGTTAAATCAGACGACAGGCTCATTGTAATGAATGGAACCTAATTAAACATATGTATTCGACGTGTTTGATAGCGTTCCTTTCATTCCGGTTCACCAAAAAAAAAAAAAAAAATGTATTCTAGGTCACGGCACGGAGACGTCGGAGTTGGGAGTCTCCACTGAGTTGGAGAACAAGACTTGACTCGCCTTCTGAGGATTGAGACACACCCCCGTAGGTCATTCGCTAACACCTTTCTTTCCCTTCGCTCCATCCAGACGCTGTATAAGAGCAGTGCCCCGGGCGAGTGTTACGTGGTGGACTCGGAGGTCATTACCTCGGGCATCCCCTACCAGGACTACTTCTACACCGTGCACCGCTACTGCCTCACCGCCATCAACAAGAACAAGAGCAGACTCCGGTATACCTACTTTCACCACCCAGCACACTGAACAATGCCTTTTGACTAATCGTTTGTGTATGAGTCGCCTGTGCAGATCAAATGGCAATAGAAACATTTAGTTGTTTGAAACGACTTTTTTTTGTGTGCTAACCTACTAAATGTTGTATGTCTCAGGTGAACTCGCTGCCTTAGAAACCCGCGAGCTTATGTTCTTACGTCACATAAAATACACCCGATATGGATGAAGTGCCCTTTTTAAACTGTTCTAAGAGGTGCGGTTTGACTCAAAATCGGATTGATCGGTCACATAAACGTATTTAGCAGATTGCTATTGCGGGCGCAGTGAAACGCTAGAAGCAGAACGGCCATGTCTGTCGGCGCCGTCAGTTGAGTGGCGGCTCGGTGTTCATTATGATACGTTTCTAGCTTCTGTCGTTGGTGAACCGCGTGATCCCTTTAGAGATGTCATATAATACTGTTATATAATATGTTCTATTTAATTCTGTGGGGATCCCAGGTATGTGCAGCACCGTGCATTATGTCTAGTGATACAGAGTGCTTCAGAAATGGGTTACTGGTTACAGTGTGATGGACTCTGAGTTGTGGCTGGTGGTGTGTCTGCAGGGTGTCGTCAGATATCTGCTACAAGAAGCAGCCGTGGAGCCTGGTGAAGGCGCTCATCGAGAAGAACACCTGGAGCGGCATCGAGGAGTACTACAGACACATGGGTGAGACTGACTTACATTGTGGTCTTACTCTCCTACTCGGGATGAAGCAGTGTCTGTGTTCTTATTGCTTACCTCTCTTTCTGGTTATTTCTCTCCCTCCGTCTCTCCCTCCGTCTCTCCCTCTGTCTCTCCCTCTGTCTCTCCCTCTGTCTCTCCCTCTGTCTCTCCCTCTGTCTCTCCCTCTGTCTCTCCCTCTGTCTCTCCCTCTGTCTCTCCCTCTGTCTCTCCCTCTGTCTCTCCCTCTGTCTCTCCCTCTGTCTCTCCCTCTGTCTCTCCCTCTGTCTCTCCCTCTGTCTCTCCCTCTGTCTCTCCCTCTGTCTCTCCCTCTGTCTCTCCCTCTGTCTCTCCCTCTGTCTCTCCGTCTCTCCCTCCGTCTCTCCCTCCGTCTCTCCCTCCGTCTCTCCCTCCGTCTCTCCCTCCGTCTCTCCCTCCGTCTCTCCCTCCGTCTCTCCCTCCGTCTCTCCCTCCGTCTCTCCCTCCGTCTCTCCCTCCGTCTCTCCCTCCGTCTCTCCCTCCGTCTCTCCCTCCGTCTCTCCCTCCGTCTCTCCCTCCGTCTCTCCCTCCGTCTCTCCCTCTGTCTCTCCCTCTGTCTCTCTCTCTCTCTCTCCCTCTGTCTCTCCCTCTGTCTCTCCCTCTGTCTCTCTCTCTCTCTCTCCCTCTCTCTGTTTCTCTTTCTCCCTCTCTGTTTCTCTTTCTCCCTCTCTCCGTTTCTCTCTTTCTCTCTCTCTCTCCCTCTCTCTGTTTCTCTCCCTCCCTCCCTCCCTCTCTCTGTCTCTCTCTCCCTCCCTCCCTATCAGAGAGTGAGGTGTGTAAGCTGGAGACCCTGCTCCAGTCTGAGGTGTCAGTGGTGACCTCTGGGGATGTGGTGGGGGCAGACTGTGCCAAGACACCCCCGGCCCTGCGGCGACGCAAACGCACCTGCTCCCGGCGCCTGGGGGACCGGGAAAGAGAGGGAGGGGGCGCGGGAGGTGGAGAGCGCGGGGACCGAGGGATAGGAGAGGAGCGGAGAGAGGCGGGTGAGTCAACAGGGTCGTGGTGGCGTCAGGAGATGCGTCAGTTACTTTTCTTCTGCCTGATAAATAAGACCCATATAAAAGATTGTCAAGCAGAGTTCAACGATTACCTCAAATGTGTCAATCGAACTTATTTGTCTCCAGGTTTATGATGATTCATACAACTAAATGTCAAATGCCACTGGTGCTCCGCTTTGCTTTATACACTGACATCTGCTGGTGTGATTTGGAACTGCATCCAGGCTCTTCAGGCAGTAAGTCATGTGTTTCTCCCTTTGACCAGGTGGTCAGTACAAGCACGGAGAGCGGTCGCGTGGCGGAGGCAACAGCATCTCTACCATACTGCTCATAGTCAGCTTCATGTGAGTTCTGACCTCTCTGCGTGTGTGAAAAGAAACACTGATCGATTCCCCTATCCCTTAGTAGGAGTATACCAAAGGAATTATCAATGGCCTAATCTTGTCCAGCATATGAGCTTTAGGATGAATCCATACTTGAGATACGCACGTTTCACACAATCCTCCCATTGACATCAATACATAACCTACACTAAACTCAAGTTGGGATTGGACCGTTTGTGAGTGATTGTGAAAGTGTTTTTTGGGGACCTCTCATCCCTGTAGCGTTACCGTAACCACCACATTATGTGAGTTCCACTGTGAGTGCTAGTGTACAAATGAGTCTGAATGCTTGTTTCTCTGTTTCTGTAGTCCATGTCGTCAAAGTGTTTTTTAAGGGGGGGGGTTTCAATGAAATGAATATGTCCTCTGTTTACTGACGGCCTCCCACTGCCTCTCTCTCTATCGCTTCATGTGCGTAGGATCTGTGTCAGGTACCGTATAATAAGAGACTGGGTGTCACATCGTCTGTCTCGTTGAGTGACTGTTCGGTGTTGTGAAGTCTGCGCTGTCGTTCGATGGTCTAGTATGCTTTGTTGTCCCAAAATCATTTTGTGCCGTGTTACAGTTTGAGTTGCGCCACCACTTTTCCCCATTCCTCCTCGAGTTCTCATATTCCTGACTGTCGTCCCTTTATTCATAACCTAGTCTCGCTCCCTCTGTTTTTTGGCCCATACTTACGTCAATACATTTACCCTCTCTCTTTCTTTCGATGCTGTTTGTTCTATCACCTCTCCTCTCTCTCCCCTCTAGTCTGGTGGTGTTGGTGGCCCTCAACATGCTCTTGTTTTACAAGCTGTGTTCTCTGGAGAGAGCTGCGCACACGCTGGAGACGTGGCACTCCTTCTCTCTGTCTGACAGGTAACCAAACCAGGAAACATCTTTATATTATAGCCATTACTACTTACCCATCAGAGGACACTGTCCTGTTCTCCTTTTGATCGAGAACTAGATTTAAACTAGAACCGAATGCACCTCTGATTCCCACTGTTTTGTTCTATGGTTTGTTCTCTTCCGTTGCTCAAGAACAAACCAGCACTTTCATTGGATATTACTTACTACCAGAGATGCATTTTTAGCATGTGAACTAACGCCTCTCTCTCTCTCTCTCGCTTTCTCTTTCTCTTTCTCTTTTCATTCTTCTCCTCTCTTCTCTCCATCCAGTCCTCTACCCCAGTCTGCAGAAGAGTGGGCCCAGGTGTTGCAGCTCCAGAGACAGTTCCACCAGGCCCAGCTGGGCAAATGGCAACAGATCCTCCAATCCTCAGTCACTCTACTAGACCAGGTGTGTGTGTGTCCAAGCATGTGCACGCATCATTTACGAAGCGTTCCCTAAGGCTTACAAACGGCTTCACTGTTATTCATGAATGAGTCATCGTGGCTGTCGTAATGACATTAGCCTCCTCCTCTCTCGCTCTCCCTCAGATGAAACAGTCGTTGGAAAAGCTCCACCGAGGCGTCGTCACTCCAGAAGTCCAGCAGGATCCCCCCTCGAACCCCACTTCAGTCTCTCACTGAGCACTGATCCTCCCTCCCTCCAGCCTCCAGCCCTCAGGTGGGTATGAATAGACCACGGGGGAGGTGGCCAGAGGGGGAGGGTCCAGCTGGGCCAATCAGGGAGAGTGACACTCTATCACCCGATCCCAAGCTCCGCTCCTGCTTCTCTACTCAAAACGGACAGGGAGAGGTGGGGGGTCCCCACGCCTCAGTCTGAGCAACCTGCAATGGGGTGGGTGGTGAGTGACCTTTGGGGGGGGGGGTACTACACTACCCATAACTCCCCACACCTCAACCTGCAATGGCAAAGTTCCACCTTCCATAGTCACCACCACCTCTCACGTCCAGACAGTTAGACTGGGAATGTCTTCAGGGCTACAGCAATAACAGCATGGTGAGCCAACCATATGTCCCTCAGTCAGGGCTAAAGGCTGGCCAGTTTGTATAGTACCATCCGCTCCTCACATGCAACCAACCATGCTGCTCACCCTGAACCATCTCCCCTGCCTGAGAATCCAAGAGACATTTTCAAAAGAAAACGGACGATCTACTGCATTTCAACATGTGCAGCCCTGCTGATGCATTTCAAATGGAGAGACTGGGGTCCAGCGCATTTCATAATGGACTGACTTCACTTGGAACGACTGCAGCTCTCAAAATGGGCCAACCCAGATTAACTTTGCGTTTCAAAATGGATGGACTCTGACATTTGGGAAATTGGGAGCTTTCCCAGCCCTGATAAACAGCTATGGCTCTGTTCCCAGCTGAAGCCAGCCTAGGGGACTTATGTGCCTCGGTGTGAGGGGTCCGCTCAGCTTAGTCCCCCTTGAGCCTCTGGAAATGAGGGACACATGACGAGAGAGGGGAAAGCTCTGATGGATTACAGAAAGTCTCCTGTTTCTAACTTTTTTCTTTTCTCGTTCTCTCTCTCTCTCATTCTCTCCATCTGGGATCAGCAGCTTCCATCTTAGACTTGATCTGCTATTGGAGAGTCATTTCAAAACAATACTTTTTTTTTAAGACGTTAATAATACAAAAAGACTCCTAAATCGTCTACTAGCTCGTTTTTATCGTTAGCTGTCTTTTTGAGGGTGACTGGGTTGTTTCGAGAATCGCAGGCGAGCGAATGATGAGTGTGCGCGCCAGACCGTTACAGTATTTATTTAGCACGACTTTGATTTCGAAAAGTCCTGTCCCGCTCTCAACGCGAGGGATTTATTTTTTCCTATATGCTCTGTGTTAATACTTCAGCACGGACCAAGAAAGAGCTATTAAGTTAATCTTTTATATTTACTGGTCATAGCAATAATGATATTTGGTGATTTATACTACTTTTGAATGTGTAAAAAGTAGTATATCACTAAAGTGTGTTTAGGGCAAAATGAGACAAGCAAGCGAAGATCTGGAGTTGGACAAGAAGACGGAGATATAAGTGTATTAGAAAGAAGTATCCTCAATGTTACATCGTCACTGTTACATTTGGTATTATTAAGATGAGTATGATTATGAGTTTATGTCGGATACTTTTTTTGTTGTTTGTTTTTTTTCGCACTTGGTCAACTTCTAATTGTGTTATTGGATCGGACTTGAAGTGTTTCAGGGTTACTGACTGTACTCTGTAGACCAGGCTCTGCGTACCAAATAGCACCCCATTCCCTTTATAGTGTAGTGCACTACATAGGAAATAATGTGCCCTTTGGGACGCAGCCTTTGTAGACCAGGTAAACAGAGAGATGCAATAAACTAGTGACTTTCTAGTGTAAACTGGGCTGGACTTCAAAAGGACCAACCAGAACTGTAGGCCTGGATAAAGGGAAACTATTGCAGTACTGTGTTTGTGAGTTCAAATGGATGTTTATATGTTATTCCTTTTCATTTTATATCTTTATTTTGTAGTCCATCTTGTTTGTTATTGTTTGTCGGAAGGTCATCTCATTTTATTTTCTGCTCCCCCCCTCTTGATTCCCTCTCACTGTCTATCAAAAACCATCTTCTCTTTTCCTAATGATTTTCCTTTTCATCCCCCCTCCTATTGTCTTTTTCACTCTTCCTCTCTCTCTCTCTTTCCTCGTTGTACTGCCCCCCCCCACTCCTTCCGTCTCTTGCCTGTGCACTGAGTAAGTCAGCTGTGTAAGTGTGTGAGCCTTGCTGTGCACGGCCAAACAGTGAGTGATCAAAGGATGTACTATATTTATTAGGTTCAGGGAGGAAGGGGGGGGTCGGTGGAGCAAATGTACTGTAAAAGATTTGATTGTACACAATGCCCTGGAGAGAAATGAAAAGTTCTAAAATATGCAACTCATCGGAGTCTTATTTTTTTAAAGTGTGTGTGTGTCATCAACCATTTTCATAAAGTTGAACTAAAAAAAGTATTAAAAAACAGTCGGTGTAATTATGTCATCTTTCTGACTTCCCAGCGTGTCCAAATTCAAGCTGATCTGTTGGTTTGACCTGTTGAGGCAAAGCATTTCATTGATTTCGATGTCTGCCAATAACAGCGACTTCAGACAAAGTCCATGTAGATCGATACTGTCGATTGACCTACAAACACAGTTGATCTACTGGCCTACATCATTACCAAGGAGCAGGAGACACTGTTCCCATCTATTAATGTCACAGGAAATGATCTGCCCTGCTATACCTATATGTTTAAGGGCGGTCATTGGGTGACTCCCACCTGTACCGCTTCCCCTCTTTTAGATAATATATCAGAAAAATATCTGGCATTTAGCAGATGCTTTTACCCAAAGCAACTTAGTCATGTGTGCATTCGTTATACCGACGAGTGGTCCCGGGAATCCAACCCACTGTTCCGGCGTTGCAAGCACCATGCTGTACCCACTGAGCGTCAGAGGACAACTTGAACTCTCGTGTTATTGTTTATTTACAGAGACGGTATGAAATTAAGAGGAGACGCAGAGAAGGGAGATGCGATGTAGGGCTGGTAGTCGCTAGGATACTTACAATTTACGTTTGTCATTTAGCAGACTCTCTTATCCACAGTAACTTAGTGCATTCGTCTTAAGATAGCTAGGTGGGACAACCACATATCTAACAGGCATAGAAAGTACATTTTTCGTCAACGTAGCTATCGGTCGAGTCAAAGCTAGACTGGGGGGGAGAAGGTATATGTGCAGAGTATAGGGCCCTTAACTGTAAGGCCACACTCAGGCACCTTGTACATTATGTTAAAGTACATTTGGAAACTGTCAATTAAATATTTAATACCAGTGGTTTTAAAAGGTCATAAGGGAAAGTTTGTGTTTGGCCACAGCCGAAGTCGGTCATGGTCAACGCCACAGTCAACAGACTACATTATCTGATATCTGATCCTCCTGACTGTGTGAGCCTGTCAGTTCCCTGGAAATGTCACATCACCAGTTTCCAGTCAGGTACTCTATCATGAGGTTAGACACAGCTCAGTGACAGCCAAACATGTGACTGCATGCCAGAACAACAGGCCATTTCTGTCCCACACTTCAGTTGCCCCTATGCTCTTCAGATTGTTATTACACTCTGTCTGTCTCTCTGTCTTTATCTGTCTGTCTGTGTGCGTGTGAAAGAGGGTCTTTCTTGTCAGAGACGCGAAAAGTTCCCACAAACATTTCCCCAAATATAAAAATCTGACAAGGTAGAAATTGTTTTGCTTTTATAAACCAGACATAAAGCCTACTCCGTTCTCACATGACAATTGTATTATGGTATAAAGCTGACCGTTTCGGCAAGCAACATTTCAACAGTAGTGTGCACTGGATCAGCTCTCTTCAGTGAACATTTTAAATTACAGCAGAAGTTGATTTATTCCCTATTCTAAGCCTGTTTTCTTCCAACATATATTCCGCTATTGAATGTAGAAGTTCCGTGAAAGGTGAATAGGATCTCTAATCTGACCAAATCAGCTTCAAGGTTTTTAAAGGGAATTTTGAATAATTCATTATCTTGAACATGAATTTGTTCACGTGTGGCAGTTATCATGCAATAACAATCCTATTATTCTTTCACTTTTCCGTACTTCAAATGTAGCAAACCCAGACCCCTTAGTAGTTAAACCCAGATCCCAATGAAATTATACAAGAAAGTATGTGTGCAAGATTGCGGTCCACATTAGGCAGTGTTATGCTGCCCCTGGAGGGATAATACAGAATTGACTGCCAAATAGGAACGACAGGGATGTCCGTTTTTTTCCCAATAGCAGCTCACTGTATTCTGCTCCATGGGGATTGGTCTTTGACCAGTCAGACATTCCTCCTCTAGGCACACTGGACAAATTATGGTAGTTTCCCACGGCAGTAAAATGGTAGCTAATATCACAAGCCCTTGGTTGTTGTAAATATGGTAAGGAAAATCTAGCAACTAAAGCATTAATGAAATATGGAGAGAATGCAATTATACTGTAATAAATATATGACTGGATGTTGCATATTGAGGTTTCCAGTCACAACGGTAGAACGATAGTTTAAACATTTTTAACTGGCACTGCTCTAATGTGACACTTTCTAGAAGGATACATTGATGGATAATTATAGCTTTGTGAGGAATTGACCATGTTGATTACCTTAAATTGTCTGACTAGCAACCCTCACAAACTGATGTCCGAAGGAATGTACATCAAACCACAACCATCCGTTTCACTCGCAAAATCTCAATGAGACTAACCGGTCACGTGAAAATGGTTCCATAGCGTTGATAGATAGTTAGCTACAGTCCTTCTCTATCTACTGTATGTGCAGACATGAGTCCTATACTGGATAGTGAATTTGCCCTGATCCTAATGTGCTAAATGTACTTTTGAAGTTTGAGAGAGTTATCCACGTCCAAAAAAAACGTCTAACATTACTAGAACATTTATGCTTTAACCTTTTAACAGGTGGACAGATGCTGTCAAACCAGGAATAGCTGCTCTGGATGTGTACAATCCATTACTCCCAGCTAGTCAACCGTGAGTTAGGCTACTACTCCTCGGGGTACTCGTTTCATTAACCCGAATGCATAACTTAAAGTTTTCTTGGAATGTTTTTGAATATACCGGTAGGCTAGTCTGGATCTGCTCATAAATAACCATGGAAGGTATGATCAAGACAGGCTACTAAAACCATTGGGCAAGATTGCAGTTGAGTTCTGACCTCTAATTGCTTTCGTACAAGCACACTTTAGAATCCTGAAAATGACGTTTAGAAACATTAACGCCAATAGTTATGATGTATCAGTAAACATGCAGCTCTACTTAATGTACAATGCTATGTATGAACTAACTTATAATGAAGATTTGGATTGCATAACTAAGCATACGTACTGTATTTACAACTCTCTTTGATATTATAGAACTGCTAGATAGTACACTCGTGTTGTATATTTGCTTTTAAATACAGTGAAGTCCTTTTTCATTGGCTGTTTCACTTCTCATCCATCTGTTCTCTGGCCCAGCCTCTTGGCTGCTTGTCCTCCTGGATGGGGTAATGAGATGGTGTCATAATGGGAGTCTGGAAGAAAGGGTGAAGTGGAGGAGTGTTGAAGGGCTATCGAGAGCTATTCGTCGTTTGGAGCCATTCTTTAACCTGAAATGAAAACAACTTGTAAGAACATGGAGATGCCATGAGTCCACTAGTCCCTTGTGACTGCCTTAAAGGTGAAGTTTCTCCTGGATTTATTTTAGGGGAAGAAACCATCTAATATCAAGTTATAAAATCCTGAACTTTCCCTTTAAAATTCAAATGTAGGTGATTTGGTTCTGGGTGCTGATATGAGTTCGCATCAGTGACAGAACAAGAGTAAAGGAAAGAACAGACAACAAACGGCCAAGAGTCCAGTTCTGGATTAGTAGTAGGGAAACCTACCAGTGCTATTCTGTCACTGCCACCATCGCACAGTTCTCTTTACTCTCCGAAGCTATAGCTAAGTACTCCGCCCTGAGAGACAGAGACCGAGAGAGAGAAGGTGAGGAATAAGAGAGAGGAGCAGTTAGAAAGTAGCAGTTTTAGCTAGGAAATTACATAGCAAGAAAATAATATTTTTAGAGGAAGATTGAGGAAAAAGTGGGTGCTCTTGTGCAAAATGTGTCTGCGATGAATTGGACCTGTTTGTGTCTACTCACGCGCTCTCTCTCAATGCTTCCTCGCCTTGTGCTGATATCTTCCTGTAGCAGTAAATCATCTCTACCACCAGCCATACCTGCAGCCCAATGATGGTCACATACATCATCACCTCAGACAAGATGGACGCTATCCCCCTGGTCACTAGAGAATGAGAGGAGGGGTTACGAAAGAGACCACCTTGGGCTTAATTAATTATTAATTAATTACAAGCTATTTCAATGAAAATATACAGGTTTCTGAATGTCTGATGCCTCCTAGAAAACATGATGATACAATTACCTCCAGACATCCACAAGGGTTCAGTGTTTCACTGGAAATGGCCCAGTTTTTCAAGGTCAACATTAATCTCAACTAAAACTGGTGGAATGACCTCAAGTAGTGGGTGAGCTGACTAAGCTTGCTGCTAAACCCAACATTCTAGAGACACTGTATCAACCTTTGTGGAAGCCTTTAAAATATTACTTAGGATTATGAAAGCAATTTAGCTCTTGGAAGTCTTTGACCTCTCCTCTCTTGAGGAGAAAAATCCTTCATCCAAATGCAGGTCCATTAAAGCAGTACAGTAGGTCTCTATGTATGTATGTATGTATGTATGTATGTATGTATGTATGTATGTATGTACACTACCATTCAAAAGTTTGGGGTCACGTAGAAATGTCCTTGTTTTTGAAAGAAAAGCAAAAAAAATGTGTCCACTAAAATAACATCAAATTGATCAGAAATACAGTGCAGACATTGCTAATGTTGTAAAAATGTTAACATTTATTTCACCTTTATTTAACCAGGTAAGCTAGTTGAGAACAACTGCGACCTGGCCAAGATAAAGCAAAGCAGTTCGACACAAACAACAACACAGAGTTACACATGGAATAAACAAGTGTACAGTCAATAACAACAAATAGAAAAAAGAAAGTCTATATACAGTGTGTGCAAATGGCGTGAGGAGGTAAGGCAATAAATAGGCCATAGTAGCGAAGTAATTACAATTTAGCAAATTAACACTGGAGTGATAGATGAGCAGATGGTGATGTGCAAGTAGAAATACTGGTCTGCAAAAGAGCAGAAAAGTAAATAAAAACAATATGGGGATGAGGTAGGTAGATTGGATGGGCTATTTACAAATGGGCTATGTACAGCTGCAGCGATCGGTTAGCTGCTCAGATAGCTGATGTTTAAAGTTAGTGAGGGAAATATAAGTCTCCAGCTTCATTTTTGTAGCTGGAAATGGCTGATTTTTAATGGAATATCTACATAGGCGTACAGAGGCCCATTATCAGCAACCATCACTCCTGTGTTCCAATGGCACGTTGTGTTAGCTAATCCAAGTTTATCATTTTAAAAGGCTAATTGATGATTAGAAAAACCTTTTGCAATTATGTTAGCACAGCTGAAAACTGTTGTGCTGATTTAAAGAAGCAATAGAACTGGCCTTCTTTAGACTAGTTGAGTATCTGGAGCATCAGCATTTGTGGTTTCGATTACAGGCTCAAAATGGCCAGAAACAAAGACCTTTTTTCTGAAACTCGTCAGTCTATTCTTGTTCTGAGAAATGAAGGCTATTCCATGTGACAAATTGACAAGAAACTGAAGATCTCTTGTACTACTCCCTTCACAGAACAGGGCAAACTGTCTCTAACCAGAATAGAAAGAGGAATGGGGGGCCCCGGTGCACAACTGAGCAAGAGGACAAGTACATTAGAATGTCTAGTTTGAGAAACAGATGCCTCAGAAGTCCTCAACTGGCAGCTTCATTAAATAGTACCTGCAAAACACCACCTCAACTTCAACAGTGAAGAGGCGACTCTGGGATGCAGAGTTGCAAAGAAAAAGCCATATCCCAGACTGGCCAATAAAAATAAAATATTAAGATGGGCAAAAGAACACAGACACTGGACAGAGGAAGATTAGAAAAAAACTGTTATGGACAGACAAATCTAAGTTTGAGGTTTTCGGATCACAAAGAAGAACATTTGTGAGATGCAGAAAAAATGAAAAGATACAGGAGGAGTGCTTGACGCCATCTGTCAAGCATGGTGGAGGCAATATGATGGTTTGGGAGAGCTTTGGTGGTGGTAAAGTGGGCAATTTGTACAGGGTAAAAGGGATCTTGAAGAAGGAAGGCTATCACTCCATTTTGCAACGCCAATCCATACCCTGTGGATGGCGATTAATTGGAGCTAATTTTCTCCTTCAACAGGACAATGACCCAAAGCACAACTCCAACTATGCAAGAACTATTTAGGGAAGAAGCAGTCAGCTGGTATTCTGTCTATATTGGAGTGGCCAGCACTGTCATCGGATCTCAACCCTATTGAGCTGTTGTGGGAGCAGAATGACCGTATGGTACGTAAGAAGTGCCCATCAAGCCCAAAAATCTCTTCAGATTACCTCAACAAATGGACAACTAGAATGCCAAAGGTCTGCAAGGCTATAATTGCTGCAAATGGAGGATTCTTTGACGAAAGAAAAGTTTTAAGGACACAATTATTATTTAATTTAAAAACCATTATTTATAACCTTGTCAACTCTTGACTATATGTCCTATTCATTTTGCAAATCATTTCATGTCTGTTTTCAAGGAAAACAAGAATTTGTAAGTGACCCCAAACTTTTGAACGGTAGTGTATGTATGTATGTATGTACAGTTCTTCAGAAAGTTTTCATACCCCTTTACTTATTCCACATTCTGTTTTGTTACAGCCTGAATTCAAAATGGGATAAAAAAAATATATATATTGCCCGTCGACACAATACACCATAATGACAAAGTGAAATCTTGTTTTTAGAAATTTTAGCAAATTTATTGAAAATGAAATACAGAAATATCTAATTTACAGAAGTATTCACACCCCTGAATCACCTTTGACAGAGATTACAGCTATAAGGCTTTCTGGGTAAGTCTCTAAAAAGTTTTGCACACTGTCACGACTTCTGCCGAAGTCGATGCCCCTCCTTGTGTGGGTGGTGCTCGGCGATCGACGTCACCGGTCTTCTAGCCACCATTGATCAGTTTTTCATTTTCCATTGGTTTTGTCTGGCCTCCTTACACACCTGTTTCTTTTCCCAGTAATTACATGTTGTGTATTTAACCCTCTGTTTCCCCTCATATCCTTGTCGGTGATTGTTTGTTATATTATGTACGTGTTGTTTATGTATCGGTGTGTGACAGGTTATTGTTTACCCGGATTATTTTCTACATTGGTTTTGGAGTTAGTTTTTTAAAATAAATACTCAATTTTTTAACCACTTTGGTTTCTCCTGCGCCTGACTTCCCTGCCACCTACATACACGGATTATGACACACACCTGGATTGTACAATTTCCCATTATTTTTCAAATTCTTCAAGCTCTGTCAAGTTGGTTGTTGATCATTGCTAGACAGCCATTTTTAAGTCTTGCCATAGATTTTAAAGCCGATTTAAGTGAAAAATGAAACTAAGCCACACAGGAATATTCAATGACGTCTTGGTAAGCAACTATATTTGGCCTTGTGTTTTAGGTTATTGCTGAAAAGGGAATTCTGTTGGAAAGCAGATTGAACCAGGGTTTCCTCCAGGATTTTGCCTGTGCTTAGCTCTATTACGTTTCTGTTTATCCTAAAAAACACTTCCTAGTCCTTGCCGAGAATAATCATACCCATAACATGATGCAGCCACCACCATGCTTGAAAATATGAAGAGTGGTACTCAGTGATGTGTTGTTTTGGATTTGCCCCAAATATAACACTTTGTATTCAGGACATAGAGTTCATTCCTTTGCCACATTTTTTTTTCAGTTTTACTTTAGTGCCTGTTTGCAAACAGGATGCATGTTTTGGAATATTTTTGATTCTGTACAGGCTTCCTTATTTTCACTCTGACATTTAGGTTAGTATTGTGGAGTAACTACAATGTTGTTGATCCATTCTCAGTTTTCTCCTATCACAGCCCTCAACTAACTGTTTTAAAGTCACCACGGTTTCCTTCCTCTCTGGAAACTGTGTTATTAAGGTTTCCTAACTGTGTTATTAAGGACACCTGTATCTGTGTAGTGACTGGGTGTATTGATACACCATCCAAGGTGTAATTAATAACTTCACCATGCTCAAAGGGATATTCAATGTCAGCTTTCTTTCTTTAATAGGTGCCCTTCTTTGCGAGGCATTGGAAAACCACCCTAGTCTTTGTGGTTGAATCTGTGTGTGAAATTCACTGCTTGACTGAGGGACATTACAATTATCTGTATGTGTGGCGTACAGAGATGTGGTAGTTATTCAAAAATCATGTTAAACACTATTTTTGCACACAGAGTGAGTCCATGAAACATATTATGTGACTTGCTAAGCAAGCAACTTATTTAGGCTCGCCATAACAAAGGGGTTGAATACTTATTGACTCAATACATTTCAGCTTTAAATTTGAATTCATTTGTAGACATTTTTTAAAACATGATTCCATTTTCACATTATGGGGTATTGTGTGTAGGCCAGTGACACATTTTTTGGGGAAAAATTCAAAGGGTGTGAAAACATTCTGAAGGCACTGTCTCTATATGTACATGTGTACTGTATGTCTTTCTTGATACAGTATCTGCTTAATGGCCAGCTGTCATTGACAGTGATGTGTTGGACAATCATTGGCGTGGCTGTGGCTGAGCCTTTGGATTGGGAGATATGAGCGTTAACGACAGCTGTGACCGCTTCTGTGACAGGGCTACTACTACTAACATCCATCAACAGCTGTATAGATAATGAGATGTATGACTGTTTCCTGTTCGTCCCTCTGTCATATGTCCTTGATTTTGATATCAATGCTTCCATTTTGAAACATGGTCCAATCTACCATGGGCTATCTAACCCTGACCCTAAATCAAAATCATATAACCCATGCATAACCCATCATCCGCTCTGACAATATTGCAATTTTAGTCAATTCAGGCATGGACATCGAGTGTCGGTCCACTCTCGTCCTCTCTTCTAACCGTCCTTCCCTCCCTCTACCCCCCCAGCACCCTCTCTCCCCTCCATCTCTTCCCCCTCCCCATGCAGGGTGTAAGTAAGCCTATGTCATGGCACTACTTTCACGAGGGTGATCTTAGTATACTATTTCCCTCTCTTCCATCCTCCCTTCTCTCCTCCCCTCCTCTCTCCCTCTCCCCTATCCCAAGATGAGGGTGTGTGTCTACTATACTGTTTGTGTGTGTGTTCGTTTGCATGTGTTCATTTGTGTCCAGACCTAAGCCTAACCCTGTGAACCCTAAGCCAAAAGCCTTACGTCTTGGCACCACGTTGAGGTTGACGATCTTGGTGGCGTTGGTGTGGAACTCGTAGGAGGTGAAGGTGAGGGTGCGGTTGAAGATGCAGCGGTAGGTGCCCGTGTCGTTCCACGTCACGTTCAGGATGTAAATGGAGCCGTCCTGCAGGTCCTTGGTCTTCTTGCTGCCGTTCCAGTCCAGACGCTCGTAGAAGCGCTCGTCCGGGATGTCGCTCATTAGATCCTCGTAGCTGTAGATCTATTGGGAAACACAATGGGGGAAAGTGAGACATACGAGCTTGCAATCCAAACTCATATGCTGTTAAATGGAGCAAATCAGTTAGGATTGGCCTTATGGTTAGAGCGCATGCCCTGAGATTGGAAGGTAGGCCGTTTGAACCTTGGTTATGTCATACCAAAGACTGTTAAAGCATTAAAGAGATGTATTGGGGGAAAGGCCTTGCGATAGACTAGCATCCTGTCCAGGGGTGTACTTGTACATCGAGCTGCCTCACGCTACAGAAACAGGAGATAGGATCCTGCTATTCTGGCTTGGACAAGATTACTTCGTTTTTATTCTAGGCTATATGAGACAGGGTTTGGTGAGCCAACACACTCATCCTGGGAAGATCATATTAGGATATTATTATTATATGATTATGGAGTGATTTAAAAAAAAGATGAAGTGATTTCTAAAGCAGTTTGGCTATTACAGTATAAGCAGTGGTGGAAAAAGTACCCAATTGTCATACTTGAGTAAAAGTAAAGATACATTAAGAGAAAATAACTCAAGTGAAAGTCACCCAGTAAAATCCTACTTGAGTAAAAGTCTATAAGTATTTGCTTTTAAATATACTTAAGTATCAAAAGTCAATGTAATTGCTCAAATATACTTAAATATAAACATTTCCTTATATTAAGCAATCCATACTCTACCATTTTCTTGTTTTACTAAAATGTACGGATAGCCAGGGGCATGCTCCAACCCTAATTTACAAACAAAGCATGTGTATCGTCAGTCTGTCAGATCAGAGGCATTAGGGATGACCAGGGATGTTCTCTTGATAAGTTTGTGTGAATTAGACCATTTTCCTGTCCTGCTAAGCATTCAAAATGTAACGAGTACATTTGGGTGTCAGGGAAAATGAATGAAGTAAAAAAAACTTCCAAGTATTTTTACATCAATTTAAGTATCATTTGCAGTGTTTTTCCTGATACAGCATGCATGTCTATAACAATTATTGCTATCAATAAGAGATGGTTTTAGTTTTCCTCAGTGTCAGATGTAAACATACACACGTTTCCCTACAAGGAAGGAGTGTATTCCAACATCAATACAGGGCGGCCATTAGCCATTAAATCGTTCCAGCACCTAAACGCATACATGAGGAGAGAGATCCCATCAGGAAGTGGTGCAGGCAGGCCCTGACTAATACAGCCTCAACAAGGGCTCCTGCTGGGAGTGGCCGCAGCCAGTTGCCTGGTTTGACACTACAATATTTGGAAACTGTGAAACAAAAGTTTGGATGTTAAGGGGTGAATCTGTTTTAGACCTGTGTGCATAACTAAAACAATCTCTTATTGACAGCATTGCATGATTTACATGGCTGTGATGCTCTTTCATGTCTCTGCCTGGCCGGTTTCCCCTCTCTCCACTGGGATTCTCTGCCTCTACCCCTATTACAGGGGCTGAGTCACTGGCTTACTGGTGTTCTTCTATGCCGTCCCTGGGAGGGGTGCGTCACTTGAGTGGGTTGAGTCACTGACGTGGTCTCCCTGTCTGGGTTGGCGCCCCGCCTTGGGTTGTGCCGTGGCGGAGATCTTTGTGGGCTATACTCGGCCTTGTCTCGGGATGGTAGGTTGGTGGTTGGAGATACCCCTCCAGTGGTGTGGGGGCTGTGCTTTGGCAAAGTGGGTGGGGTTATATCCTACCTGTTTGGCCCTGTCTGGGGGTTTCATCGGATGGGGCCACAGTGTCTCCTGACCCCTCCTGTCTCAGCCTCCAGTATTTATGCTGCAGTAGTTTATGTGTCGGGGGGCTGGGGTCAATTTGTCACATCTGAAGTAATTCTCTTGTCTTTTCCGGTGTCCTGTGTGAATTTAAATATGCTCTGTCTAATTCTCTCTTTCTCTCTTTCTTTCTTTCTTTCTTTCTTTCTCTCTCTCGGAGGACCTGAGCCCTAGGACCATGCTTCAGGACTACCTGGCCTGATGACTCCTTGCTGTCCCCAGTACACCTGGCCGTGCTGCTGCTCCAGTTCCAACTGTTCTGCCTGCGGCTATGGAACACTGACCTGTTCACTGGACGTTCTACCTGTCCCACACCTGCTGTCCCAGACCTGCTGGAACCCTGACCTGTTCACCGGACATGGTACCTGTCCCAGACTCTCTAGAGACAGCAGGAGCGGTAGAGATACTCTCAAAGATCGGCTATGAAAAAGCCAACTGACACTTACTCTTGTGTTACTGACTTGTTACACCCTCGACAACTACTATGATTATTATTATTTGACCATGCTGGTCATTTATGAACATTTTAACATCTTGGCCATGTGCTGTTATAATCTCCACCCGGCACAGCCAGAAGAGGACTGGCCACCCCTCATAGCCTGGTTCCTCTCTAGGTTTCTTCCTAGGTTTTGGCCTTTCTAGGGAGTTTTTCCTAGCCACCGTGCTTCTACACCTGCATTACTTGCTGTTTGGGGTTTTAGGCTGGGTTTCTGTACAGCACTTTGAGATATCAGCTGATGTAAGAAGGGCTATATAAATAAATTTCATTTGATTTGATTTGATGATAAATGATAGCACCCATTTCACTGGAGAAAAGACCACTTGTTCTGCTGACATAGAAATTGCCTACTAAATGTATACATGCTTGTTTTGATTGATGTGTTTTGTCTTTTTACTGAATGAGTTAAAATGATCTATCTTGATGTGTCTCCATTGTACAGCACCCATTGGTGTGATGACTTGGCAGTCATTGTCTTCAGTGGGGCTCTCCCATTCATGAATTGCTTATGACACCCCGCTTCACAATCCAAATTGAAACTAAAAGACCTGCTTGGCTACCTCAATGACCCCTCATGGGGTCGATCCCCACAGAATGAATGGGGACACTTTTTAAACTCTGCTGGGAGGGATCACTTATTGTGCACTTGCACACTCCCTGTCATGGATTTAACAGCGGTGGAAACTCCCTCTAGCCAATTTTAACACCAATCCAATCCTTTAAAATCCATGTCGGTGCAAGTGCAAAGTTGAAAAATACAAATAATTTATTACATTTCTATAGCGGTTTTCATAAAAATCAAAGCGCTTCAAAAGCAAAAAACAAACAAGCAATACATCATGAGTAGCCTAGCTATAGTCAGCTAGGTCAACCAATACATAATGAGTAGCCTAGCTATAGTTAGCTAGGTCAACCAATACATAATGAGTAGCCTAGCTATAGTTAGCTAGGTCAACCAATACATAATGAGTAGCCTAGCTATAGTTAGCTAGGTCAACCAATACATAATGAGTAGCCTAGCTATAGTTAGCTAGGTCAACCAATACATAATGAGTAGCCTAGCTATTGTTAGTTAGGTCAACCAATAGAGGCAAAGTGTGGAGAATCTAAGGTGTGTCTCAACAATATTTATTTTCTCCTGAAGTGTGCACTCATTCACTACTTCCCACACATCTAAAATCACTGGATTGGTGCAGTCATGAGCTAGTGGGAGTACCATATTTCTTCTACCAGTCACTTCCTTTCAAATCAGTGAAGGAAAGTGAACAGGTGCACATTTTGCGAGGAGGAGAGATAATTGGGATACATCCCGCTACTGTCCCTATGGGCCCTTAGATCCGTGTCTACTCACTTTTGTGAACTCGCTCTCCCCTTTGGGCATGAAGGACCATTCAACAGTGGCCTCGGCGGGCACCTCGCCCCTCATCTTACAGGAGATACAGCCCAGCTTAAAGCCTTGGTTGACCACTGCGTCGGTGTCAGAGTCCACCTCCACACACGCTCCATGGCATAGAGACGCTGAGGAGAGAGAAAGTACAACAAACATACAAGTTAGCCATGGATATTTGTCTTTACAGCCCACTGGGCACACTGGGTGAATCAACGTTGTTTCCACGTCATTTCAATGAAACGATGTCGACCCAACGTGGAATAGACGTTGAATTGACGTCGGTGCCCAGTGGGAGTGCACTCCTCTTTTACAGTGGTCACATCCGTGCGACACGATAATTTGATCACTATAAGCGGTTGGTCAATATAACCACGTTCACTAAAAATGGGGTGCAGTGTACGAGTAAATCTGAAGTAGGCCTGAGAGCCATAATGGGTGTTGACCCTTGTTCATTGATCCATGGCTTGAGAACAGGCTGACACAAAGCCAACGCTCTAGTGATATTGTCTCAATACGTTGCAGGCAAACGAATGCTAATGTCTCCTAATGCTTGTCAATTGAATTGGCAGATAATATGACAATGATATGGAAAGGATATAATTCAGAGGTTTTGTTTTGCGTGCTTGCTCCTATCGCTCGTAGCATGCTTGTCTTTTTTTCAATATCAGAGCATAAATTCTTTTTTCATTTTTTTATTTCCACTCATAATTTCGATATATACATTTTGTTGTCGTTTTGGTCAATTGTGTTGTTTTTTTCAGATTCATATAGTCTCTTGACGAATTAGCTAAAAAAGCTACAATGGCTAAGGGTGACCTGGATGTAGAAATTGAGGGGAAATAAATAGATTGCAGTGAGCGATGCTAGTCTCCTTGCAGCCTGTCTGCGAGGTATATATAAGTAAGCTATTTGCATATATAGACGCATAAGTCTATATATGCCATCATATTACATACTGTACATCGGCCGAGAGCAACACACCTGTAACTGCAAGTGTTTCTTTCTCATACTGCGCCCTGTAGTTTCCACAAAGGCATCTGCACCTGCATCGCTCTCAACCAATGATCTCGTGCTATTTTCAGCTTTGACCTCTGGCGATGCTTTTTTGTTCAACCGTAATGAGATGAAGGGGACAGGATACACATTGCACAGGTGGTCAGATGGAAAGGGACTTGAAAATAAACCAATACATAGTTTGGTTGAATTTCATAGTCATCATTCATAATATACTACCTGATATGCACCAATGTGAGAACTCTCTGATAGAAATATTGCAATATTGATACAGATGAAGACAGACAGAGAGAGAGAGAATACTGCAGAGAAAGAGGAAGAAACAGAGGGAGGGAGGGAGGGAAGAAACAGAGGGAGGGAGGGAAGGAAGGAAGGAAGGGAGGAAAGAGAGAGAGAGAGTTAACACAGCCATTTCCAGGAGAGGCAGAGGAGGGGACAGACGTAATGCTTGCTGATTCACTGCAGAGAGAGGGGGAGGAGGAGAGAAAGTTAACATCACAACAGTTTCATCACATCAGCTACTTCCACATGGGAGGGGAGGGGAGGGGGGGTGGATCGGGAGACAGCCCATGCAGACAGACGTATAGAAAGGGGACATAGACGGCTGGTTCTGACTGCTCAGGAAGGAAAAGACCCGGAAGGAACACAGCCATGAGGACACAACACTGTCACATGTCACACTACCACCACATCATCCAGCATAATGAGAGAGTTGGAAGGGGGTTGGGGGAGGTCACAAGACAGGAGACAATGCTGATGCACCATTGCTGCAAGACAGCAGGGGAAGGAGAGAGAGAGAGGGAGAGGGGTGAAAACTGACACAGTGCAGTGTAATTATAGAGTACACAAACAGTGGCAGGCCGTTGTTTGAAGAGGAGTGAAGAGAGGAGAGGAGAGGAGAGAGGCACAGTGGGGAGGAGTGGATGCTGCTGCCGGCTGTTCATAGCGGAGACAGCGAGAGGAGAGGAACAGAACATGCAGAGTGTGTAGACTCATCCAAACAAAGTGCAGACTCAGCGACCTATCATCAACCTTCTGCAAACTCATTTCCGGTAATGTGACAGACACAGCACACAATATCCAAATCCATTGCGTAATCTGTTGACGGTTGGGCAGAGATTCGCCTTATGCAACTAATATTCCAGAAACTGCAGATTAGATTAGGAGAGGAGGCAGTGTGGGGGATTAGCCGTTGATATCAATTTACTGAATGCCCTCAGTCTGAATGCAACAATACAAAATGGTGAGTTATAGTTCAGTCCCTGAAAAGGCTGTCTATCTGTCAGTCCCTACAGACTGATGTTGGTAAATCAACTGTTAGGAATGGAAGGGATTGCAAGAGCATGGATGCTCATTCTCTGAGCCAGAGAGGAGACAGAAGCAGAGGGAGAGCGAGAGCGAGAGAAAGTATAAAAGAGCGTGATCTACAGTAGAGTGAAGGAGGGAGAGAGAGAAATAGAGAGAATGAAAGAGGAATCTATAGAGCGAAGGAAAGAGGGAGAGAGAGAGACAGAAGGGAAGCAGATCCCGTCAGTTTCCATGACAAGGTTACCACCCATTCACAGTGGAGATGCACACACACACCCTCAACCTGGGGAAATAGTAACAAATATGTGTAATGTACTGTTTGTCGCATTCATTTTCTCAGAGGAATTGACACATCTAGACCAGCGTCGCATTTGAGGATGCAAGAATTCTTGGATCTGTGTTGAAAATGGCCTATTGACACTCCCCTAGGTGTTTTCTATCTTTGAATTAGAATCTCCAGGGAAGGGGATGTGTCCATAGTACTGTACATTGAAGTGTGGTCTGGGGACTTCTATCAGATCAGGGAAAGAGAGCATGTCACATGCCCTAAAAGACACATCTTTAGAAACACCATCCTGCCTTTAAATGCTCAAAAGGCAGCATCCTGTCGATTGGGACACAGCCTAAGGTATTTGTTGTCTAATATCTATCTAGTAGTACCATCTGTCCCACTTCGAAACAGACTAAAGTATATTGATGAACTAAATGCTCTCCCGTCAATCACCACCTCCCTGCTTAATGGATACCAAACCTACTAGTGATCATTTGTCCTTGTCTGCCCTTGCTCAACTCCATATCTCTCTCTCGCTCTGTCTCTCTCGCTCTGTCCCTCTCGCTCGCTCTCTCTCTCTCTCTCTCTCTCTCTCACACACACACACACACACACACACACACACACACACACACACACACACCCCATCTCAGATGTAATCAGTGCGTCACTGCTGAGTGAGAAGGCATTGTCGTGAGACACTCATCAGGAAATCACTTTGGAGCACTATCCTCCCTCCTCATTGGTCACCCTGTCTCCAGGCCCAATACGTTGGCTGTTTGTGTGTGGAGGGTTTTGTGTGTGTGAACTGCTTCAACCTGAGGCTGAACTGCTTTGACCCAGAGAGAGAGAGGGAAAGAGGGAGGGAGAGACACCGCCATGTCCCCTCTTACGGAGGACCCCGCATCAGTGGTGCCTGCCTGTCTAGACTGACTAGGAACGGAGCGCCAAGCGAGAGTAGAGGATCTATGACCAATAGTCAGTTTATCTATCAAATGTATGGCTACCACTGCAGATGACCCTGGGCATGTGTCTGTCTTGTCTCGTCGATTGTTGTAATTAGATCAAAACAAATATTTTAGTTCAATCCAAAAATAAAGGCTATGCATACTTTTCTTACATTTAATGGAAAACTTCTTTAATGTTTTTTAGAGTACTGTTTTATCAGTGAGTACATAACAGGTACAAACTTTCTGCCATTATAGTAGCTACAGTCAAGTAAAACATACTTAAGAACGTGCAAAGAGCTTATAAAAACACTCCATTCACTGTGTGTGTGTGTGTGTGTGTTTGTGTGTGTGTGTGTGTGTGTGTGTGTGTGTGTGTGTGTGTGTGTGTGTGTGTATGTGCGTGCGTGCAATTAGAACATTTGGTCATGGTCCAGATTAGTGGATTAGATTAAACGGATAGATTACACCGTCCATCAAATTTACAGATTTGAATAATATATTTCATTTTGAGGCTTTTCTGAACACCTAGGAGAAGCTTGAACCAGATCACAACTGCAAGGATTTGAATGATCTAAACAGTGCAATGGCTGCTGCATTTCCATTTACAGTCTTCATTCCCAAGATGTTAGCACACACAACTTGAGCCCATCAATCAGGAAGGCTATTTGAAATGGGCAAGTGAAGAAATTATGGTAATATTAATTGAAGATATGAACTATTGAATTGATCTCATCTCCAAAGTGCTTGAGAGTTTGGAGAGGCTTGCCACTTCCAGTATGCCATTAACATTGACCTCGTCCTCTAGCAATTCCTGCTCGTCTATTTGACAGGATATGGGCCTGTACTGGTCACTCTAACAGCGAGGATTCCTCAAGGCTGCCATTCTTTAGATTTGATATGTCTTTATGTTTCACATTCTTGTCAACAGCAAGGACAAGCGAGGCAGGTAGCATGCAGTTTAGTCATATCGGGGAAAAAACTGAGATAGGCCCATTTTGGTCTTCTTGTCTCACCATCTACTTGTCTCAATCACTTGCTTGTCTCACTCTCATCTACCTGTCTCACTCTCATCTACTGTATTTGAAGACCAGGCTTCTTTGAGGATTCTGTCTGTCTGTCCTTATCATCATCCACTGTCTGTCATCTCTCATTTCCTCTCCCTGAGTGGGTACAGATGTGCACAGCACGCCAGACCCTGTCTCTCTTTGGGCTGCCCTCACTTGGCCTGTCCAGCTGACAGACAGGCTGCTTTATTTACCCGTTGCAGAAGTGCTGTTACATAACGCTCATACCTCCACCCCAACTCCTCTCTCTCTCTCTCTCTCTCTCTCTCTCAAAAACTATTTTTTGTCAGCCTGGTCTCATTGTCCTCCATCACTGCAGCTCTCTTTGTGCAGCAACTCCTCCATTCTCTCCATCCCTCCATTCTTTTGATGCACTGACATCATTTTAAGAGATTTGGCTGTAGTGCTGCCAGCGAGGGTAAACTGTGTGTCCTACAGATGGTAGCGTGAGGGCCGCGGTACTGCTAACGGGGGCAGGTTTAGATGGGGACATGGTGTGCATACTGTGTGTCCTACATTTGGGACAACGAGTGGCGGTAGCGGTTGTTTCGTTTACAGGGGCAGGGTTAGAGGGGAACAGAGGATGGCTGGGGGAGATAAGCTCTCCCTAAATCTCCCATTTAAGGAAACGCTTCCTTTATTGTATTCAGAGCCTCAGCATAAACAAAGCATGCCACACGGAAGCATAAGCAAAACCACACAGAACATACTTATACATACATACATATATACTATACATACATACAGAATATACTGTACACTCATAGATCTCACCATGCATCAGCAAACATTCTCTCTGATTTGTGCTTTCACCACCACTCTGTAATAGTAAGGGCCACGTGTGCGTACTTGCCTGACGACTCTGATTTCTTTCCCCTGCTCTATGTTCACTACATACTTCAGTCTGACTGCTATCACTGAAGTCGTTTGTGGTGACGTCAAAATGAAGGGTGTTGTACAAAACAAAGTCATCAGCGATTGGATCGTCTCTAACCAATCAGAGTAACAAAGCCAATGACGAATTTTCCAAATGCTGCTTTACCCACATGTGTTCTGGCTCTCGCCCAACCCATCGGTTTTCTGGGACCAATCAGAATGGTAAGAATTTGTTAGCGTTCTAGAAATCGTCTAGGAGGTACTCAGTTCCAGACTGATTGCGGAAAAGAAACTAACGTCCGTGGGTGTGGAGTAGCTTTTGGCCGGAGCAAGGAGTTTGGGTAGCCAGACAATGTGTGTACATCCATTCAAATAGAAACATGCTGGTTTTTCACATAGGGCTGGGATCATGAACTAGATTCCGCATGGTGACGATTTTTTCTTCAGCAAATGGTCGGGGGGCCGGAACATTATTACAAATAATTTGTAGACTGCAAATTGACTGCAAGAAGCCCAAACAGATACACTACATGAACAAAAGTATGTGGACACCTGCTTGTCGAAAATCACATTCCAAAATCATCTGCATTATTATGGAGTTTGTCCATCCCTTTGCTGCTATAACAGACTCCACTCTTCTGGGAAGGCTTTCCTCTAGATGTTGGAGCATTGCTGCGGGGACTTGTTTCCATTCAGCCACAAGGGCATTAGTGAGATTGGGCGCTGATGTTGGGTGATTAGACCTGGCTCACAGTCAGCATTCCAATTCATCCCAAATGTGTGCGATGGAGTTGAGGTCAGGGCTCTGTGCAGGCCGATCAAATTCTTCCACACCAATCTCGACAAACCCTTTCTGTATGGACCTCTCTTTGTGCATGGGGGCATTGTCATGCTGAAACAGGAAAGGGCACTCCCCAAACTGTTGCCACAAAGTTGGAAGCACAGAATTGTCTATAATGTTATTGTATGCTGTAGCGTTAAGATTTCCCTTCACTGGAACTAAGGGGCCTAGCCCGAACTATAAAAACAGCCCCAGATCGTTATTCCTCCTCCATCAAACGTTACAGTTGGCAGTGTGCATTGAGGCAGGTAGCGTTCTCCTGGCATCCGCCAAACCCAGATTCATCCGTCGGACTGACAGATAGTAAAGCGTGACTCATTACTCCAGAGAACGCGTTTCCACTGCTCCAGAGTCCAATGGCGACGAACTTTATACCACTCCAGCCAACGCTTGGCATTGCGCATATTGATCTTAGGCTTGTGTGCAGCTGCAAATTAGTCTGTCCTCGGTTGCAACTACAGAGTTCCAAACTGCCTCTGGAAGCAACGTCAGCACAAGAACTGTTCGCCATGGAAACCCATTTCATGAAGCTCCTGACGAACAGTTCTTGTGCTAACGTTGCTTCCAGAGGCAGTTTGGAACTCTGTAGTTGCAACCGAGGACAGACTAATTTTACACTCTTCACAATATAATCCAGGATGGCGTAGCAGTCGGACGTGTGTTTTTGTCTTGTCCCGTGTATATATTGTTTTCTTCGTATATTTTTCTTATATATTTTAATCTCACTTTCCATCTACGGACTGAATATACTCTCCTGCAATCCGCCTCACCCAATGTGGTACGGATCTGCTATTTTTATACTTTAGAACCGGAACCCTTCAGAAGCTAGCCAACTAACTATCTACTAGCTAGTAGTCAGTTAGCCACTGCTAGCGGTCCTCACCGTTAACTCGGACATCAGCCAGCCTCAACCCGGTCAATTCCTGCCAGTCTGCAGAGTGCGATATCAACCCAAAGCATATTGGACTGCTTTTTCTCTGCCACATCGCCGGATTCCTACCGCAAGCTCTGAACCTTTACACCAGATCATCGCAGCTAGCTAGCTGCTATCTGAGTGGCTACTCCTGGCTAACGTCTTTGTCCCGAAGCAAGCACCAGTTAGCCTGGAGCTAGCCTGGAGCTAGGCCCATCTTCCGGCTAGCCAAAGAGGTCCACCAGCCAATTCTTGGGCTACAATACCTCTTTTGCCAATTGGCCTGGACCCTTTACTGCCGACACGGAGCCCCGCCGATCCATCATGACTGGTCTGCTGATGTAACCGTCCAAGGTGGTTTCAACAGGCTCTTCCGTTGCGACGTCGCCGGATGCCCATCTGCTAGTCCCGGCCAGCTAGCTGTCTGAATCGCCATGCATCCAGCTCGCCTAGCGTAGCAGCGACAACGGAATTGGCTCCCTGACTCATCTAGTGCTACTCATTGGACCATATGATCACTCGGCTACACATGCCTCTCCCTAATGTCAATATGCCTTGTCTATTGCTGTTTCGGTTAGTGATTGTCTTATTTCACTGTAGAACCCCTAGCCCTGCCCAATAGTCCTTAGATAGCCCTTTTGTTCCACCCCCACACATGTGGTGACCTCACCTGGCTTAACTGGTGCCTCTAGAGACAAAACCTCTCTCATCGTCACTCAATGCCTAGGTTTACCTCCACTGTACTCACATCCTACCATACTCACATCCTACCATACCCTTGTCTGTACATTATGGCTTGAATCTATTCTTCTGCGCCCAGACATCTGCTCCTTTTACTCTCTGTTCCGAATGCACAAGATGACCAGTTCGTATAGCCTTTAGCCGTACCCTTAACTTACTCCTCCTCTATTCCTATGGTGATGTAGAGGTTAACCCAGGCCCTGCAGCCCCCAGCACCACTCCCATTCCCCAGGCGCTCTCATTTGTTGACTTCTGTAACCGCAAAAGCCTTGGTTTCATGCATGTTAACATTAGAAGCCTCATACCTAAGTTTGTTTTATTCACTGCTTTAGCACACTCTGCCAACCTGGATGTCCTAGCCGTGTCTGAATCATGGCTTACGAAGGCCACCAAAAATCCTGACATTTCCATCCCTAATTATAACATCTTTCGACAAGATAAAACTGCCAAAGGGGGCGGAGTTGCAATCTACTCCAGAGATAGCCTGCAGAGTTCTGTCATACTATCCAGGACTGTGCCCAAACAATTCGAGCTTCTACTTTTAAAAATCCACCTTTCCAGAAACAAGTCTCTCACCGTTGCCGCTTGTTATAGACCCCCTTCAGCCCCCAGCTGTGACCTGGACACTATATGTGGATTGATTTCCCCCCCATCTATCTTCAGAGTTCATACTGTTAGGTGACCTAAACTGGGATATGTTTAACACCCCAGCCATCCTAGAATCTAAACTAGATACCCTCAATCTCACACAAATTATTAAGGAACCTACCAGGTACAACCCTAAATCTGTAACCATGGGCACCCTCTTAGATATCATCCTGACCAACTTGCCCTCTAAATACACCTCTACTGTCTTCAACCAGGATCTCAGCGATCACTGCCTCATTGCTTGCGTGCGTGATGGGTCCGCGGTCAAACGACCACCCCTCATCACTGTCAAACGCTCCCTAAAACACTTCAGCGAGCAGTCCTTTCTAATCGACCTGGCCCGGGTATCCTGGAAGGATATTGACCTCATCATGTCAGTAGAGGATGCCTGGTTGCTCTTTGAAAGTGCTTTCCTCACCATCTTAAATAAGCATGCCCCATTAAAAAAATGTAGAACTAAGAACAGATATAGCCCTTGGTTCACCCCAGACTTGACAGCCCTTGACCAGCACAAAAACATTCTGTGGCGTTCTGCAATAGCATCGAATAGCCCCGCGATATGCAACTTTTCAGGGAAGTCATGAACCAATATACTCAGTCAGTTAGGAAAGCTAAGGCTTTCTTTTTCTAACAGAAATTTGCATCCTGTAGCACTAATTCCAAAAAGTTTTGGGACACTGTAAAGTCCATGGAGAATAAGAGCACCTCCTCCCAGCTGCCCACTGTACTGAGGCTAGGAAACACTGTCACCACCAATAAATCTATACTAATCGATAATTTCAATAAGCATTTTTCTACAGCTAGCCATGCTTTCCACCTGGCTACCCCTACCCCGGCCAACAGCTCAGCACCCCCTGCAGCCACTCCTTCACCCAAATCCAGAGAGCTGCACAATCTGGATCCCTACAAATCAGCTGGGCTAGACAATCTGGACCCTCTCTTTCTAAAATTACCCGCTCTTGCATGCTCTTCAACCGATTGTTTCCCGCAACCGCCCGCCCAACGTTGCCAAACCCACTGGCTCCAGGTCATCTATAAGTCTTTGCTAGGTAAAGCCCCGCCTTATCTCAGCTCACTGGTCAACACACACCCACCCGTAGCACGTGCTCCAGCAGGTATATTTCACTGGTCATCCCCAAAGCCAACACTTCATTTGGCCGCCTTTCCTTCCAGTTCTCTGCTGCCAATGACTGGAACGAATTGCAAAAATCACTGAAGCTGGAGTCTTATATCTCTTTCTCTAACTTTAAGCATCAGCTGTCAGAGCAGCTTACCGAACACTGCACCTGTACACAGCCAATCTGTAAATAGCACACCCAACTACCTCATCCCCATATTGTTATTTATCCTCTTGCTCTTTTACACCCCAGTATCTCTACTTGCACATCATCAGTTGCACATCTATCACTCCAGTGTTAATGATAAATTGTAATTATTATGCCTCTATGGCCTATTTATTGCCTTACCTCCCTACTCTTCTACATTTGCACACACTGTACATAGATTGTTTTATACTGTGTTATTGACTGTACATTTGTTTATGTTTAACTCTGTGTTGTTTTTTTTGTCGCACTGTTTTGCTTTATCTTGGCCAGGTCGCAGTTGTAAATGAGAACTTGTTTTCAACTGGCCTACCTGGTTAAATAAAGGTGAAATATTTGTTTACTTTTTTTAAACACTTCAGCACTCGGCGGGCCTGTTCTGTGAGCTCGTGTGGCCTACCACTTCGCAGCTGAGCCATTGTTGCTCCTAGACGTTTCCACTTCACAATAACAGCACTTACAGTTGACCGGGGCAGCTCTAGCAGGGCACAAATTTGATGAACTGACTTTTTGGAAAGGTGGCATCCTATGACGGTGCCACATTGAAAGTCACAGAGCTCATCAGTAAGGTCATTCTACTGCCAATGTTTGTCTATGGAGATTGCATGGCGGTGTACTCGATTTTATACACCTGTCAGCAACGGGTGTAGCTGAAATATCCGAATACACAAAGAATACACAAATGTGAAGGGGTGTCCACATACTTTTGTATATACAGTGTATAATATTTGACTAAAACATAATCATTTCAAACCTTACTTACATTTTATACAATCATGTGTCTCTATTATGTGTGGGAACACTTGGGAACAGATTTCCAAAATTAACATCACTTGGAGCTGATTTCCTGGGATTTTATGGTAATTTATGTCCAACAATGAACCAGTTGGGGAAACCTGACATAGGGGGTCAGTTTGGCCAGTTTGGCCTATTTATAACATATTTTATTGGGGAGAGATGGATGACTCTGTTACACAGTTCCACACAGGTACAGGTGTATGAATAGCACCATAGGGGACATTTTCCAAATTACCAACTGGCACATTAGCATTGTAAACCAGGACCTTATTCCCCAAGAGCATTTTTCTATACCTTGCCTCCTGCATTGTCTAATGAGGTTGTAAAGGCCACTACAGTGCTGTGAAAATGTATTTGCCCCCTTTCTGATTTTCTCTATTTTTTCATATTTCTAATACTGAATGTTATCAGATCTTCAACTAAAACCTAATATTAGATAAAGGGAACCTGACTTCACAAATAACAACAAAAAATATATAATTATTCTATTTATTTAATGAACAAACTTATGCAACACCCAATTCCCCTTTGTGAACAAGTAATTGCCCCCTTACACTTGATAACTGGTCGTGACAACCCTTAGCTGCAATGACTGCAACCAAATGCTTCCTGTAGTTGTTGATCAGTCTCTCACATGGCCGTGGAGGAATGTTGACACACTCTTGCACGGAGAACTGCTGTAACTCAGCGACATTTGTGGGGTTTTCAAGCATGAACTGCTCGTTTCAAGTCCTGCCACAACATCTCAATTGGGATTAGGTCTAGACTTTGACTAGGCCATCCCAAAACTTGAAATGTGTTGCTTTTCATGTAGACTTGATTGTGTGTTGTGGATCATTGTCTTACTGCATGACCCAGCTGTGCTTCAGCTTCAGCTCACAGGTGGATGGCCCGATATTCTCCTGTAGAATTCTCTGATACAGAGCAGAATTCATGGCTCCTTCTATTAAGAGATTGAGAAACAGCTTCTATCTCAAGGCCATCAGACTGCTAAACAGCAATCACTTACTCAGAGGCTGCTGCCCACATTGAGACCCGATCACTGGACACTTTAATAAATGGTTCACTAGTCACTTATAACAATGCCACTCTAAATAATGGCGCTTTAATAATGTCTACATATCTTACATTACTCCTATCACATGTATATACTGTATTGAGAGCCAATCACTGGACACTTTAATAAATGGATCACTAGTCACTTTAAACAATGCCACTTTAATAATGTTTACATATCTTACATTACTCATTTCACATGTATATACTGTATTTTATACCATCTACTGCACCTTGCCTATGCCGCTCAGCCATCGCTCATCCATATATTTATATGTACATATTCTCCTTCACCCCTTTAGATTTGTGTGTATTAGGTAGTTGTCGGGAATTGTTAGATTACTTGTTAGATATTACTGCACTGTTGGAACTAGAAGCACAAGCATTTCGCTACACTCACATTAACACCTGCTAACCATCAAACTACCACCACCATGCTTGACCGTTGGTATGAGGTTCTTACTGTGGACTGCAGTGTTTGATTTTTGATTTCTCGTACATGATCCAGCTGTGCTTCAGCTTCAACTATAGGAAGCGTTGGATTGATGTTATTGCATCTAAAGGTGGCACAACCAGTTATTATTGAGTGTAAGGGGGCAATTACTTTTTCAAACAGGGGCATTGGGTGATGCATAACTTTGTTCATGAAATAAGTATGTCATTGTTGTGTTATTTGTTCACTCAGGTTCCCTTTATCCTTTCTCTAATTAGGTTTTGGTTGAAGATCTGATAGCATTCAGTATCAAAAATATGCAAAAGGAGAGAAAATCTGAAAGGGGGCAAATACTTTTTCACAGCACTGTACATGTAATATGGATTCAGAGTACATTATGTGCATTTGTGCATACTGTAATATATTTGCTGTATGCAAACCACAGTGAAGCACACCTCACAGCACAGTCCATTCTGTTTTCCATGATGCTAGGTGGGTAGACACAGTGGGCTTGTGTGACCGATTAAGCAACAATGAGTACAGGTAATAATCTACACTGTTCCATGCTGCCGCTACTGAGCCCTCAATTTTAACTCCAACGCATGGCCTCATCTCGTTATTCGCTCTGAAAACAACAGCAGCTGGTTTAGGTTTTTAGTGAGCAATCCGGCAAAATGAGGGAAACACTCGCACGCACGCACGCACGCACGCACGCACGCACACACACACACACACACACACAGGTCTTGTTCTTTGCAGTTAATGGGAAGGAAAGCTTGGTTAAACAGTGCACAGAACATTCAATATACTGTATCTCTATTATTTAACAATCAGTATAACAACAGCAGTCAGAGTCACTGTAACTAAGGCTAAACCAACAAAAGATTCACACACCCTTCTCTCAAAAGCTGACCATGCACACAGTACTGGGCCCCTATGCTTATTGGCCCCTATAAACAAAGACAAAGAGTGAAGACTGGACTGTGGCTGTGACAACCACCCACTGCCCACTCACCTTGCAGAGCCCACAGCGCCAGCGGGACCAGCAGCAGCTGAACTGCAGACATCCTGGCAGAGGGAAGGGAGACGGCTCTCACCGATGCCAACCGACAAGCACTCTCACACTCTCACACACCACAAACACCACAGACAGGGAAAGACAAAGAAAGACCGTAGGTCTCCGTCTATTAGCAGCTACTCCAAGTAAAGGTGCTCCCACAGCAAAAACCTCTGGGTCTTCAAAATGTCTTCACTCTCTCACTCCAGTGAGGATGAGTAAAAAAAAAAAAACGAAAGAGAAAAGTATCAAAACCCAACTGGAGCGTCTCAACCAGTCTGGGGGAGGAGATCTGAGGCAGGACCTCTTCTGGCAAGGCGCAGCTCACAGACAGAGTACATTTTTAGTCCTCCTCTTCAGCTGGTGCTCGGCCTACGGGGTGTCCCTCTGTGGGGGGGAGTGGGGCGAGTGGCCAGGTGAGGTGGATGTCAGCTCTAGGCTGCGTCCTTGTCAGTGCCCCTTCAGCGTCAGGAATAAGCAGCCTCCTCCTTACCTCACCGGCCTCCGTTCTAAATCAGACTGGTGCCTGTCCAGCTGATAGTCTACAGAATCCACAGTCTCCACACAACCGTATTCAGTTACCAACGATTAAGAAATAATGCCCTGCGTCTTAGGTTTCAGTAACCCTGGTTGCTCGTTCAAAGCTTTTGTTCAACTATTTATAATCTGGACGCGTTGGTTGGCAATGAGACTGGGTGCGCACAGAAAAAAGCAACATGTGGTAAATAGACTAGCAGCTGATATGATCAATGTTTCTTTGTGATGAGATTTTTCAGGAAGACATGTTGAGTTTAGGCTCAGAAAGTAGAAGACAACATTAGTGTGTCTGATAGAATTTGTGCATTTCATGGAAGACAGATAATTGTGCAATGAGTTTGAGAGATGCAATGCACTATTCAACATAAGAAAGTGTTATATTTGCAAAAATAAACATCATTCCACAACACTTATGATAATTGATGCTTTACATTACATTTTTGTCATTTAGCAGATGCACTTATCCAGAGGACTTACAGTAGACCTACTTAGTCATTACATTTTTGTTCTTGTTCATACCAATTCACTCGTGCATGGTGATACTAATCCCTACAGGTCAGGATAACAGGTCATTCCATACACAACAATTAAGGGTGATTGTGGCCAAGAAGGCATGTAGAAATAACTTAACAATAGGCCTATCTAACTTTTTACTATGTGTTATTATAGCAGTGGTCGTATACATACCCTACTAAACTACATTCCGATATATTATTGGATATGACTATACAAAGCACAACATTAATTAATCAAAATGCCTAATTTAAAACTCGAATAAAATGTGTGACTTTCTCTGATTCTGGCCACTTCAAATTTTAAAAATATATGCTGCGTTTATGAGCAATATCTGTCGTTATGTACGGTACCCCCCTATTCCTTATTTTCTTTTCCCATGTGTTCCTCTTAAGATTATATTCTCCATCGCGTCTACTCCGAGGTTTTCGGTCGACTGTTGCCTCCCAGGCAATTCCGTGCGTTTGAGAGATCTGCTGCGGCGAGTAAAACGTGGCACAGAATTTTACCAATAAAACGTGAAAAATCCCATTCTAGGCACTTTCAAATAATATCCACAGTAGGCGTACGAACAGGCTATTTTTCAACATAATTTACTATTGAATAGGTGACCAGAGCGCCGAGGACAAAACGGATGAGCCTGCGAAATTACATGGTCTTCCGAAGGCTGCAGCCTATTTAGGCTATATCACTCTTTGGGACCGGGAGCGCTAAAAGAGGTTGGGGATTGAGGTGAATGGGAGGAGTAGTGTATTGCAGCAGTGGGATGGAGAGGGAGGATCGGAGAGGTATGTGGATGTTGTTGTGATGGCAACGATGATTTAATGTGCTGTTTTCATCCAATGCAAAATCCACATGTGTTTCTCGAACATACTATATAGGCCTATAGTAAGTGTAAAATGGTCAAATCAGAGCCTATACGCCTATGAAACGGTAATGCCAAACCGCGCGTGCGTCCGCCATGGCGCGCAAATTGATTTTGTTCACCCACACCAGATGCGATCAGGACACGCAGGTTGAAATATCAAAACAAACTCTGAAACAATTATATTAATTTGGGGACAGGTCAAAAAGCATTAAACATTTATGTAACATACTGGCGAGCGTTACATAATACATTTGCACATACATCAGACGCTGCAAGTCCTGCTTCTCCCATCTCCTCATTGATTTTTAGGAGCATATACCCACATGCCATCTCACCAGCCTTCGCTTTGGCTCCCCCTCATGTCCAGCTCACGCGGTCAGCGTTGCCGGCCTTCTAAACCCTGACCCGTCTCTGCCCTTCATCATGGAGGTGGATGCCTCCGAGGTTGAAGTAGGGGCTGTTCTCTCCCAACGCACTGGATCACCAGCTAAACTCCATCCATGCACCTTCTACTCATGGAGCTGTCTCCCGCGGAGCGGAATTACGACGTAATTCCGTAATTCGTGAGTTGTTGGCCGTCAAGAAGGAGCTGAAAGCATGGGGGCACTGGCTGGAGGGTGCTAAACACCCATTCCTTGTCTGGACGAACCACAGGAACTTGGAGTACATTCAAGCAGCGACGAGGCTGAACCCGCATCAGGCCAGGTGGGCCCTATTCTTCACCAGGTTTGACTTTACCCTCTTCTACCGGCTGGGATCAAAGAACGTTAAGGCCGATGCGTTGTCCCGGGTGCATGCCACAGAGGATCGGAGGGAGAAAGTGACACCCATTATTCCCCTGTCCCGCATTGTGACTCCCTGCGACAGGAGCCCTCACCTGTCCACTGTCCCAAGAGGTGTATCTACTTGCCCTCTGATGTGCGGGACCGTCTCCTCACCTGGGCACACACAGCAACTCTGTCGGGGCACTCGGGTATTGCCGGTACTATCGACAGTCTCTCTGGTACTGGTGGCCCACCTTGGCTCGGGACGTCCGGGTTTACGTCTCTTCGTGCTCCACCTGCGCACAGAGTAAGACACCTAGACACCTTCCCTATCGCAAACGCCACCTGCTGCCGGTTCCACAACGACCCTGGTCCCATCTCTCCGTGGACTTTGTCACAGACCTTCCCCCCTCAGAGGGGCACACCACCATCCTGGTTGTTGTGGACCGGTTTTCCAAAGCCTGTCATTTGATTCTTGTGCCTGGTCTCCATACGGTCCTGCAGACCGTGGAGGCTCTCTTCTCTCACGTCTTCCGGCACTACGGGATCCTGGAGGACATCGTGTCTGACTGTGGTCCTCAGGTCACCTCCCATGTCTGGAAGGCCTTCATGGAACGACTGGGGGTCACGATCAGCCTCACCTCCGGGTACCGTCCCGAATCAAATGGGACGGTGGAAAGGGCAAATCAGGAATTGGGTATGTACCTTTGTAGTTACTGTCAGGACTGGTCGGGGGAGTGGGCTGCGTTTCTGCCTTGGGCAGAATACGCACAAAACTCCGTCATTCCTCCACTAACCTCACACCCTTTCAATGTGTTCTAGGCTATCAGCCGGCCCTGGCACCAGAGTCAGATCGAGGTTGCTGTGGTGGAGGATTGGTTCCAGTGCACCGAGATGGTATGGAACACCACGCACACCTATCTACAGCCCGTCGTCCTCCGGCAGAAGGTGCAGACCGACTGTCACTGCAGTGTGGCCCCGGGCTTTCACCCCGGTGACAGGATCTGGCTTTCTACGAAGGACCTTCCCCTCCGCCTGCCCTGCCGGAAGCTGAGCCCGCTGTTTGTGGGGCCGTTCAGTCCTGAGGAGAATCAATGAGGTGACGTACAGATTACAGCTCCCCGTCAATTATCGTATCTCACCCTCATTTCATTTATCTCTCCTCAGATCGGTGGCAGCTGGTCCCTTGCCTAGTGCTGGACCCCATGACACACCTCCCCCTCGAGGGGGCCCTGGCGTACTCCATCCACAGCCTGTTGGACTCATGGCGTCATGGGGGGCTTCTCCAGTACCTGGTCGACTGGGAGGAGTACGGTCCCGAAGAGCGATGCTGGGTTCCGGCAGGGATGTCCTGGATTGTTCTCTCATTCAGAACTTTCACAGGCGTCGTCCCGACCGACCTGCACTGCGTCTCCTGGGTCGTCCCCAATGTCGGCGGCGCCCAGCTACTGGAGCAGAGCCTCGGGGGTGTACTGGCTCACCAGCCTTCGCTTTGGCTCCCCCTTCTGTCCAGCTCAGGCGTTCAGTGTTGTCGGCCTTCTAAACTCAGCAAAAAACGCAATGTTTATTTTCAGCAAACTTAACGTGTAAATATTTGTATGAACATAACAGGATTCAACAACTGAGACATAAACAGAACAAGTTCCACAGACATGTGACTAACAGAAATTGAATAATGTGTCCCTGAACAAAGGGGGATCAAAATCAAAAGTAACAGTCAGTATCTGGTGTGGCCACCAGCTGCATTAAGTACTGCAGTGCATCTCCACCTCATGGACTGCACCAGATTTGCCAGTTCTTGCTTTGAGATGTTACCCCACTCTTCCACCAAGGCACCTGCAAGTTCCCGGACATTTCTGGGGGGAATGGCCCTAGCCCTCACCCTCCGATCCAACAGGTCCCAGATGTGCTCAATGGGATTGAGATCCGGGCTCTTTGCTGGCCATGGCATAACACTGAAATTTCTGTCTTGAAGGAAATCACGCACAGAACGAGCAGTATGGCTGATGGCATTGTCATGCTGGAGGGTCTTGTCAGGATGAACCTGCAGGAAGGGTACCACATGAGGGAGGAGGATGTCTTCCCTGTAACGCACAGCGTTGAGATTGCCTGCAATGACAACAAGCTCAGTCTGATGATGCTGTGACACACCGCCCCAGACCATGACGGGCCCTCCACATCGATCCCGCTCCAGAGTACAGGCCTTGGTGTAACGCTCATTCCTTCAACGATAAATGCGAATCTGACCATCACCCCTGGTGAGACAGAACCACGATGCGTCAGTGACGAGCACTTTTTGCAAGTCCTGTCTGGTCCAGTGACGGTGGGTTTGTGCCCATAGGCAACGTTGTTGCCGGTGATGTCTGGTGAGGACCTGCCTTACAACAGGTCTACAAGCCCTCAGTCCAGCCTCTCTCAGCCTATTGCGGACAGTCTGAGCACTGATGGAGGGATTGTGCATTCCTGGTGTAACTCGAGCAGTTGTTGTTGCCATCCTTAACCTGTCCCGCAGGTGTGATGTTCGGATGTACCGATACTGTGCAGGTGGTGTTACACGTGGTCTGCCACTGCGAGGACGATCAGCTGTCTGCCCTGTCTCCCTGTAGCGCTGTCTTAGGCATCTCACAGTACGGACATTGCAATTTATTGCCCTGGCCACATCTGCAGTCCTCATGCCTCCTTGCAGCATGCCTAAGGCACGTTTATGCAGATGAGCAGGGACCCTGGGCATCTTTCTTTTGGTGTTTTTCAGAGTCAGTAGAAAGGCCTCTTTAGTGTACTAAATTTTCATAACTGTGACCTTAATTGCCTACCGTCTGTAAGCTGTTAGTGTCTTAACGACCGTTCCACAGGTGCATGTTCATGAATTGTTTATGGTTCATTGAACAAGCATAGGAAACAGTGTTTAAACCCTTTAGAATGAAGATCTGTGAAGTTATTTGGATTTTTACAAATTATCTTTGAAAGACAGGGTCCTGAAAAAGGGACGTTTCTTTTTTTGCTGAGTTTAGCTGCTGCCGAACCTACTGCGGGCAAACGCCCTTTACTCATCAACCCCGGACTTGTCTCGTCATTACACACATCTGGTTCCAATCCCCACTCTATCACTGTATATACTCCCTCTGCCATTTGTCTTTGTCGGCCATTGTAACTGTTACTTGTTTTCTAGAGAGGCATCTCTCCTATTTCCTGAGTACTTTATATTTTGCACTTTGGGTTCACCCTGTGCCTTTTTGTTTATGAAGATATATTTTGAGCACAAGAGTGTTTGGGTTTCGTCATGCTTTGATCTATGGTGCTTAAATAAATTCAGTATTTCTAAACCTGCGACTGCCTACTCCTCTCTACACCAGTGACACATTTCTTTTTAGGAGCATATACCCACGTGGGTGATTGAAAGATGAACTGAGGTCCACACTCGGTTCATCTTTGTGGTAATGCACTATAAAGTTGGTTGCCAACAGCCATATAAAGTCCAAAGAAGAAAAAGAAGCCTGAAGGAAGGAGGAGAGATGACAGAAACACATTCGGTTTACAGTTTTCTGTGGATTAATTGTCGAAGTATAGGATTTCCTTGTTCATTTCAGGTAAAATAACAACCCAATATTTATATCCCAGGACAAATTAGCTAGCAACAGCAAGCTAGCTAGCTAAATTGCCATACATGTTTAATGCTTTTTGACCTGTCCCCAAATTAATAATATTGGTTCAGAGTTTGTTTAGCGTGTCCTGATCGCGTCTGGTGTGGGTGAACAAAATCAATTTGTGCGCAAATGCACTCTTGCATGTGGTTTGGTCAGCATGTAAGGCCGAGGCAGCTTTGGCACGCACTATGCTCTTAAACTCTTGATGGTTGTTATAGTGGCCTGTTAACCATCCTCCTGCCAGTTCTAAACTTTGCAAGGCATGTCTCTTCGCATAGCCCACCACTAAGTATGCACTTTTCTTAACCAAAACTGAATGCATCCATAAATTATTACTGTGTGAATAAATATCACTGAATGACGAAAGTATTGCAATAAAGTAGGCTATTGCAATTGAAGGCATGAATGAAATTGTTGCTTACTGACACTTCCAAAGTCATCCAATCATTGTAATACATTTGAAGCAAAAGCATGTGGTCAACTGGACCACAATTTAAGTACCATTTTGATTGGGACAGCGCCATGGCTCTGCTTCGAGACAAGCGTGGGGAATCCTCTTGATAAATCAATAAATGTCAGATTTTTGTTTTCCCAGAATCTCCATTTGGACATTGGGTAGGCTACAATTAGGCTGTGAAAATGGAGTTGAAGTGAGTGCTGCCCATGATCCTCTTGTCTAGTTGGCTCATTTATTAGAACATTTTGACATGTAATGTACACTGAACAAAAATATAAACGCAACATGTAGTGTTGAGCTGAAATAAAAGATCCCAGAAATGTTCCATATCCACAAAATGCTTATTTTTCTCCAATTCTGTGTGCAAAATATAATAAGATAATCCATCCACCTGACAGGTGTAGCATATCAAAAAGATGATTAGACAACATCATTACACAGGTGCACCTTTTGCTGGGGACAATAAAAGGCCACTCAAAAATGCACAGTTTGTCACACAACACAATGCCACAGATGTCTCAAGTTTTGAAGGAGTGTGCAATTGGCATTCTGACTCCAGGAATGTCCACCACTGAGGCCCATTGTCGTGCCATTTATCCGCCGCCATCACCACGTTTCAGCAAGATAATTCACGGCCCTATGTTGCAATGATCTGTACACACATTCCTAGAAGCTGAAAATGTCCCAGTTCTTCAATGCCCTGCATACTCACCAGACGTGTCACCCGTTGAGCATGTTTGGGATGCTCTGGATCAACGTGTATGACAGCGTTTTCCAGTTCCCGCCAATATTCAGCACTTTCGCACAGCCATTGAAGAGGAGTGGGACAATATTCCACTGGACCACAATCACCACCCTGATCAACTCTATGCAGAAAGAGATGTGTCACGCTGCATGAGGTAAATTGCGGTCACATTTGCCTGGTTTTATGATCCACGCCCCTACTTTTTTTTTTAAGGCATATGTGACCAACAGATGCATATCGGAATTCCCAGTCATATTATATCCATAGGGCCTAATGAATTTATTTAAATTGACTGATTTCCTTATATGAACTGTAACTCAGTAAAATCTTAAACGCAACATGCAACAATTTCTGTGTTCATTATAGTTAGTTTAACAAGTGGATTATTTCGCTCTTCACTCACAGTGTCTTAGTAACCTAGGCCTACTTCCGACCAAAAGCCTGTGACTTCACTGACACGTATGATAATCAATGTGATTTTGTTACACTGAATCTCTGTCTGTAGGCCTAGAGGCTATTTGGTTAATTCGTTTCTGGCTGGGAAAGTAAGTGCTGGTGGTATAGCTCATCTATTCCTTTGCTTATCTATCACTAATCAGAAACATTTAGCAAGCAATAATGTAGCACAAATCAAGCGTAGGCCTATTATTTTGCTCTGTCGTGTATAGCAACTCCAAAAGCCTGTGGAGGCTGTGAAATATGAACAAGACTTAAATGCTTTTGGAAATAGGATTGCTATTATTTTCTATGAAGGCAAGACCCTACGCCTGCTCCCTAACAAAGCAGAGTGAGGGTAGGAAAGAGCTGAAAAGTGCAATCAGAAAAGCATGGGCTTAGACACTGTTTCAAAATATCACTTTTTATATGACAGCGGTTCTACACATTCCACAAGTTGTGTGGGAAAAATATTTGTTGTATTTTATTCTGTTATATTCTATTATATTGTTACTGTAAAATACACTAGGTTTACAAAACATTAGGAACACCTTTCTAACATTGATTTGCACGGCCTTTTGCCTTCAGAACAGCCTCAATTCTTCGAGTCATGGACTCTACAAGCTGTAAGTGGTGACTCCAATACTTCCTACAGTTGTGTCAAGTTGGCTGGATGTCTTTTTGGTGGTGGACCATTCTTGATAAAGAGTGCAAACTCTTGTGTGAAAACCCCAGCAACGTTGCAGTTCTTGACACACTCAAACCAGTGCGCCTCGCACCTACCCCATTCAAAGGCACTTCAATATTCTGTCTTGCCCATTCACTCTCTGAATAGCACACATACACAATCCATGTCTCAATTGTCTCAAGGCTTAAAAATCCTTCTTTAACCTGTCTCCTCCTCTTCATATACACTGATTGAAGTGGATTTAACAGGTGACATCAATAAGGGATCATAGCTTTCACCCGGATTCACCTGGTCAGTCTATGTCATGGAAAAAGCATGGAAATGTTTTATACACTCAGTGAATATATGTGTTGACTGTGATTGGATAGGTGTGTCTCGTCTGTTCATTTATCAAAATAACAAACTATTAATTTCACATGGATGGTGCATGGCTGCACCTGTAACATAAGCCTAATTAAACTCAAAATATGCTATTCTATTCTTTTGAAAATACATTTTATTAGTCGATTAATATTTCTTAGGACATGACTAAACACATTAATGATGGATTTATTTTTGATGGTGTGCATTCTCAATGGATTAGAGGGCAGTAGAGAGAGAGCATTCAAGGAGAGTGGAAGGGAAGACAGAAGGAAAAGGAGAGAGAGAAGATCGAGAGAGAGATGGAGAGGCGTGTTTCAAGGAGAACGAGTAGGAGGGGGAAGAGAGACAGAGAGAGGAACGAAGAAGTAGAGTAAGAGTTGAAATGGATAATGAAAGGATTGAGAGAGCAAAAAAGGAAATAAGAAGAATGAAGGAGGTAGAGGAGAAGTCGATAGTCAAAGATGGACAGCGAAGAAGAGATGATGGAGAAATGGAGAAAGAAAAGAGAGAAAGAGGGAAAGGATATGGTCAGAAATAAGGAGATAAACTTCAAGATCATACATGAGGGTAAATGCCCCCGACATGAGATCCAGGAAGAGAAATGGTGGTTGGAGGATAACGAGGAACAGTTGAAGAAAAAATTGTCTGAGATAGGAAAAAAGAAATCCTATATAGAAAAAGAGAGGGCTGAGATAGTAAAAGAGAATATTAAAAGGGAGGCACAACGAGGGAAATAAGAAAGAACAAAGAAATGACGGAGAGAGATAATGACACAATCAAGATTGAAACAATAATGAAATAACTGGAAGCCATTGAACGAGGGAAGACAAAAATGGAATTAGAAAGGAAGGTTTTAAATGAGACACAGGACCTAGTGAGGAAAAGGAAGGGTGGGGGAAAAAGAAGATAAAGAAGGCAAAAAGTAGAATGGTAAGTCTTACAAGAGGAGAGAGAGAGAGAGAGAGAGAGAGAGAGAGAGAGAGAGAGAGAGAGAGAGAGAGAGAGAGAGAGAGAGAGAGAGAGAGAGAGAGAGAGAGAGAGAGAGAGAGAGAGAGAGAGAGAGAGACATCTTCTGCACAGATTCTGTCAGACCTGGGGCATGACAGTAAATCTCTGTAAGACAAAAATAATGGTGTTCCAAAAAAGGTCCAGTTGCCAGGACCACAAAAACGAATTCCATCTAGACACCATTGCCCTAGAGCAGGTATTCCCAAACTGGGGTATGCGCAATGCCGTCGGGGGTACACCAAATAAAAAATACATTTGGGTGAGTTTTTTTTTCTCGCCTGAGTAGCCTCGTTTCACTGCCACAAATAAAATTAAACCATCTAGAGCTCAGCGAAATAACAACACAATGTCAAATACAGGTAGCCTAGTCAAATAATTAGCATCCAATCACTGTAACCGTTACTCTCTCGCGGGAAACCTTCAATCTTGCGCAGACATTTAGAAACGAAACATGACAATTTGAAAAATAAGCCACGGGTTTTTTTTGAGTGAGAATAAAGATGACTTTCGAGTAGTAAGACATGTATAAAAGCAACAGATACTATTAATAAGAAGGGGCTAGAAGCATCTTATATGGTGAGATACCGAGTGGTTAGGACTGGCAAGCCCCATACTATTTTGGAGGACTTAATTCTTCCTGCTGCCGTGGATTTGGCTGGGACAATGCTGGGGGAAAAGGCCAAAAAACTATACAGACAATGCCTTCATCAAACAACACTGTTTTACAACGCATCAGTGACATGGCAGGAGATGTTTTGAAACAATTACTGCTTCGCATACAAGCCAGTGAATTCTATGCGTTACAGCTGGATGAGTCAACAGACGTGGCAGGCCTGGCACAGCTCCTGGTATGTCCGTTACGTTTATGGGGGGTCAATTAAGGAAGACATCCTCTTCTGCAAACCACTGGAAACCAGGACAACAGGAGAGGATATTTTTAAAGTACTGGACAGCTTTGTGACATCAAATGGACTTTGGTGGTCAAGATGTGTTGGTATCTGTACCGATGGCGCAAAATCCATGACAGGGAGACATAGTGGAGTGGTAACCTGTGTGCAAACAGTTGTTCCCACACCACTTGGGTACACTGCAGCATTCACCGAGAGGCTCTTGCTGCCAAGGAAATGCCTGACAGCTTGAAAGACGTTTTGGACACTACAGTGAAAATGGTTAACTTTGTTAAAGCAAGGCCCCTGAAGTCTCGTGTATTTTCTGCATTATGCATTATGCAATTATGCAGCGACCATTTAACACTTTTACAACATACAGAAGTGCACTGGTTATCAAGGGGCAAAGTATTGACACGTTTTTTTAAACTAACCATCATTTTCACTTGTCTGACCACTTGCATGATGACGAGTTTCTCACACCTATCTGGGTGTTTTTTCTCTCCTGAATGATCGGAATCTAGGATTACAGGGACTCTCTGCAACTATATTCAATGTGCGGGACAAAATTAAAGCTATGATTAAGAAGTTGGAGCTCTTTTCTGTCTGCATTAACAAGGACAACACAGGTCTTTCCATCATTGTATGATTTTTTGTGTGCAAATTAACTCAAGCATACGGACAATGTCAAATGTATATAGTGAAGCACCAGAGTGAACTGGGTGCGAAATTACGCAGGTACTTTCCTGAAACGGACGACACAAACAACTGGATTCGTTATCCCTTTCATGCCCTGCCTCCAGTCCACTTACCGATATCTGAACAAGAGAGCCTCATCAAAATTAAAATAAGCGGTTCTGTGAAAATGTAATTTAATCAGAAGCCACTGCCAGATTTCTGGATAGGGCTACACTCAGAGTTTCTTGCCTTGGCAAATCGCGCTGTTAAGACACTGATGCCCTTTGCAACCACGTACCTATGTAGGGAGTGGATTCTTGGCCCTCACTAGGATGAAAACTAAATACAAGCACAGTGTCACGACTTCCGCCGAAGTCGGTTCCTCTCCTTGTTCAGGCGGCGTTCGGCGGTTGACGTCACCGGTCTTCTAGCCATCACCGATCCACCTTTCATTTTCCATTTGTTTTGTCTTGTTTTCCCTCACACCTGGTTTACATTCCCTCATTTCTTGACGTGTATATAACCCTCTGTTCCCCCCATGTCTGTGTATGGAATTGTTTGTTGTAAGTGTATTTGTGCATTTCAGACTGGTTTGCAACGGGTTATATCAACCTGTATTTTGCTGTTCTGGGTGCAGTTTGTTTTTGCATCATTAAAGTGCTCCGGCTGTTACCCATTTCTGATCTCCTGTGCCTGACTTCCCTGCAGCCAGTTACGCACCACTTACACACAGACTGTGTGTGGAAAATGATTTAAGACTGAGACTCTCTCCAATACAACCCAACATTGCAGAGTTATGTGCATCCTTTCAAGCACACCCTTCTCATTAACCTGTGGTGAGTTATTCACCATTTTTTATGAACAAATAAGGTTTTATATGTAAGATGGCTAAATAAAGAGCAAAATAAGTAATTATTATAATATTATTATTTGTGTATTATTATTTGTGCCCCACAATTAGACCCAACCAAATCATGAGAAAACAAAAAGATTATTACTTGACACATTGGAAAGAATTAACAAAAAAACATAGCGAACTAGAATGCTGTTTGGCCCTAAACAGAGAGAATACCTGACCACCATGACTGACCCAAACTCAAGGAAAGATTTGACTATGTACAGACTCAGTGAGCATAGCCTTGCTATTGAAAAAGGCTGCCATAGGCAGACCTGGGTCTCAAGAGAAGACAGGCAATGTGCACACTGCCCACAAAATGAGGTGGAAACTCAGTTGCACTTCCTTGTCACAGTTTCTGTCATTTGATTGTTGTTACCTTAGGTTACCGCTGGAGGGCACCCTTACCCTGTTTTCTAGTTTCCAGGTTACCCTGATTATTACTTATTGGATTATTGTGTTTAATTACCTTCTCTGTTCACCTGGTTGCGTTGTTAATTAGGTTCCTCAGTTGGCCTGTATCTTTGCTTAGGTCTCATGTTCATTAGTGTGCTCTTGAGCGGTTGCCTTGTTTCTGTTAAGACTCTACTAGCACTATTGTTACATTCCTAATCTACTGCCAAATGTGTGACCATATTAGAGACACATATTTCCCTGAGATTACACATATACACAAAGAATTCGAAAACAAACCCAATTTTGATAAACTCCCATATCTTTTGGGTGAAATAGCTCAGTGCCATCACAGCGATGTATTGTTTATTGTTAATTTTCATTGTTTATTTCACTTTTGTTTATTATCTAGTTCACTTGCAATGTTTACATATGTTTCCCAATCCAATAAAGCCCTTAAATTGAAATCGACTTGAATTGAGAGGGAGAGAGAGAGAGAGGTGTCAGTTGCTGTTAATCAACATTGTATCTAAACATGGTGACTGTGTTTCCAATAGGAAATGAATAAACCAGGAATGGATGACAGCTCAGTCGTAAGAGGAGAAGAGAGAGGAGGAGGAGGCAAAGGAATGGAGAGAAAGGAGAGATAAAGGAGTGGTGGTAATTAGTTGTATTACTGGACCCCCAATAAAACACAACTTATTCTATAACGGTGTTATAATAGCTAATTTGTGAAGAATACTTGCCAGCACGCACATCGATACACACACACACACGCACACACACACACACACACACACACACACACACACACACACACACACACACACACACACACACACACACACACACACACACACACACACACACACACACACACACACACACACACACACACACACACACACAGAGATACTCTCTGAACACAGGTCAACTAAAGCAAGTCTAGTGCACACTGGGACAGAGAACATCAGTCAAATGAATGGCTCATATCTCATTCTTCAATTGAACAATGACAGTAGACTCGAGGATTATTGTCCCATGTTTTGGCTCACAGGGAGACACATGTACTTATCTCATCCAGTCAGTCTGACCTGACCTCCAAATTGTGTGTTCCTCTAACTCCAGTCATTTGTATTTTTTTTGTATGAGGATAACACTTTATAAATCACAGCATTATCAAGTGAGCGAATGAAAATACGACCCATATTCAAACAGAACTGGTGACTTTCCAGGGAGCAAAGCTGTGAGAATATACTTTTGTATTCATTTGATGAATGAGTGCATTTTAGTTGACCATTTACAATACATATAATATTGCTAAAACAATGAGAAAACAACAAAACACACATTTAATAAAACAGATTTGTGTAGATATGGTTAGTTGGGACTCTAACAACAAGAAGCCAGTTTTGTGCTTGCTGACAGTGAAGAAGTTGCTGATTCCTAGTACTCAAGTGTTATCCCAGCAATACTGCAGCAAGTCACAGATGTTACTCCAACGTCTCCTTAAGACATTGGCAGCTGCACTGTCACTCGACTGACTGGTTGTTTACCTCCAATTTGACTGGTTCTTGTATCCTGGGGCCTTGTTGCTATGCCATATGTTTCATGCTGTTTGGTAGCGTGAAAGGGTAAACACTCCATCTTATGTAAGAGACGTGGAAAAACATTCTCTCAAGAAAAGATTGATAATCTTGTCTGAAGACATATTTAACACAAGTTATAAAAAGGCACTTTAATCTGATACTGTCACACCCTGATCTGTTTCACCTGTCTTTGTGCTTGTCTCCACCCCCCCTCCAGGTGTCGCCCATCTTCCCCATTATCCCCTGTGTATTTATACCTGTGTTCTCTCTTTGTCTGTTGCCAGTTTGTTTTGTTTCGTGAAACCTACAAGCGGTTGTTACCCTGCCCCTGTCTGTTCTTGCTCCTGTTTTTTTAGTCCTTCCCGGTTTTGACCGTTCTGCCTGCCCTGACCCTGCCTGCCGTTCTATACCTTGCCCACCTTACTGGATTATTGACCTCTGCCTGCCCTGACCCTGAGACTGCCTGCCTTTCTGGACCTTTTGCACCCTCTCTGGATTACTGACCTCTGCCTGCTTTTGACCTGTCGTTTGCCTGTCCCTGTACTAGAAAAAATATTTTTTTCTTCGACACTGCATCTGGGTCATACCTGAAACCTGATAGATATGACTACAGTATTTTCAGTTATAATCCAAATGTTCATGATTGTTGACAGGGTAATATATTGTTGGCTGGTATATAGGAGCACAAATGTCCCCCTTTAGAAGTTCCCCCGTTTTGGGCATAAGAAAACATTTACTGAAACATGGATGTGAAAACAGTGAGGAAGCAAAAGAGTTAGAATTCCCCTCATCATGCAATAAGTTAATTTTATAACAAAAGTCTATCCTCACACGAATGTGGTGAAAAACTTGATTTGATATAATAAATAATACAAATATTAACATCCACTGCTTTCATGAATGGCTTTCAATGTGTTGGTGAATGAGGCAGTGGAGCCGTCAGTCTTACTGTCTGACCTGCGTAGGACAAGAAGTCATCAGTAGATGTGACACACTGTAATCAAGCGGCTGTTAGAAGGGCTGGCTCATTATCATGGTGAAGCCCAGGTGGATTTGACACTCATAGTTCTTGCCCTTCTCCAAGGGGAGGATCACAGACAGGGTAACAGACAGTGGAATGTTGGGGTGAAGAGGATGAATGGTGTATACTTTAAATCCGTGTTCTAGCAAGGATAAGACAAACCGATAATCCCGGGAAACATTGACATCACACATGATTTGGGTCTCATTCTCATGGAATCTGGATTAGACATACAGAAAGACACACACACACACACACACACACACACATTTGTATCATAACATGGTCTGGTATAGAAATTGAAAAACTGCAATTAGTGGCCAACATGGCAAAAGCATAGAAATTGTATCATTACCATGTATCAACAGCTTAACGCCGCTCCCTTTTATCCTCTTGTCCGGCGGCCCTTTAAGAAAGTTTACACTCATACTTTCCTCTGCTATCGTCCCACTGGACATTCTTCAGAAGTACAGATCTGTTTGGTGAGTTGTGGTCACTGTCCAGAACATCCACACGATCCTTGTACGGTGACTCTGGGTCAGGCCACAGTTTTGTCATTTGGGTCTGACTTGTAATTTTATGCCAGTGGAGAATGGGACTCTTTGCTACCTGCTAGTCCGGGATGTGGATGAACTGACAGTCCAATGTGGTATTCTGAGCCAGTTTTACAATCTCATCAGGTCTCTGGATAATTTTAAGGGCCCAGGGTCCTGAGAAACATAAAGGATAATCCAGCAAAATCCAGTGTTTAGCCTACTACATACCTGTTACTAGCCATGGTATTTAATGGATATTATCCTTTACTCGTGACAGACTGTTAACATAGTTTGCTCTAAATATAGTTTATGGCTATGTGTTCATCATGGTTTAGTAATGATGAAGCAGTCAGACTTATGAATTCATCTTGCTATAACATTTTTAATACAATAATAATTGAATGCGTTGAAAAGTCTCACCTACAGCGGTGAAGACAATAATCAGAATGTTCCACAAATCTTTTTTTATATTTGAGGATATCAAAGTCTTTGTCATCTTCCTTTTTACCACAATAATGATCTGATTATTGTGGTCTTCTGTCAACACAGACTAAAGTGAGAAGACAAGCTGTGCAGAAAAGTCTTTAGGTATCATGTCCTGTATCTATTGTATGGTTAAGTTACGTAATCTAGAGAACTTTATAAATAACACACCACCTCTTCTTTGTTTTTTAATAGAATGAAAACTTGTTTTTTGTCTGTGAATAATTCATCCCTTTCAATTTAACTTTGGCATATGAGTTGTGCAAGTAACTTGACAAAGTTGTCTTTTTCTATTCAAACTTTGGAAGCCTTGAACTTTCCAGCTGAAATAATACATTTAATAAAAATATGATATAAATATCCTAAAGCAGAAAAATACACAAATAATAAATCTGATGAAATGTTTTTAGAAAGGGCCATGAGACTGGGATGTCCTCTTTCCCCTCTCCTATTTGCACTGGCATTTGAACCTCTTGCAGAAAGAATTAGACAGGACCCAAATGTAACAGGTATTAGTATTGGTGAACATGAATATAAACTAAACTTATTTGACACCGATCTCTTGATATACCTGACGACTAATATTGAAAACTGCCCTGTTGTAAAGAATATTTTCAGAATACTCTTAAACTCACGATATAAAATTAACGTGGAGAAAATTGAAGTAATGGCAATAGGAAAAAGAAAAAGAATAACTCATGATCTACAGCAATCCTTTAAGTGGACCACAAAAACATATTAAATACTTATGATGCTTAATGAGCGACAACAAACAACAAATATATAAAGATAACTTTATCCCATTACTCAGCAATATGAAAGCAGATATAATTAAATGGAGCAATCTACCCATAAATCTTACCGGTAGAATAGATCTATTTAGAATGTCATGGCTACCAAAGTTTTTATATTTATTTTTGGTAATACCAATTACTCCACCGAAGAAACTTTAAAAAAGTATACTTGGACACAACAGACTTATTATGGGCAAATAAAACTCATAGAATAAATAGGAATGTTTTACATGTCCTTAAGTCTGAGGGTTGTTTTAGCCTTCCAGACCTGGAATTGTATCAACTCGCCACCCAATGCCTTTACTTGTGACATATAGTTAAATGCACTAAAGAGGAACAATGGGTACATATTGAAGATGCGCATGTTCATCTCCAGAATATTTTCACGTGTCTGTTTTCAAAGGATGAAGCTTAGAACATTAACAACTTCATAGCTAAAACACTATCACAATATGGAAGAAAATGAAGCGTATTCTACAAGAACCAATTTCACACCCTAAAAACACCCCATACGGAACAATCTTTGCATAGCTTTCCAGAATTCACCGGTGAATTGGCACACATGGAAAACTACACGCATAGAAACCGTAAATGACTTTGTATAGAGAATACAATGATTTCCATGACAGAATTAAAAAGCAATTTTGGACTGACTAATGTAGACATTTTCAAATACAGTGAGGGAAAAAAGTATTTGATCCCCTGCTGATTTTGTACGTTTGCCCACTGACAAAGAAATGATCCGTCTATACTTTTAATGGTAGGTTTATTTGAACAGTGAGAGACAGAATAACAACAAAAAAATGCAGAAAAACGCATGTCAAAAATGTTATAAATTGATTTGCATTTTAATGAGGGAAATAAGTATTTGACCCCTGTGCAAAACATGACTTAGTACTTGGTGGCAAAACCCTTGTTGGCAATCAGAGGTCAGACGTTTCTTATAGTTGGCCACCAGGTTTGCACACACCTCAGGAGGGATTTTGTCCCACTCCTCTTTGCAGATCTTCTCCAAGTCATTAAGGTTTCGAGGCTGACGTTTGGCAACTCGAACCTTCAGTTCCCTCCACAGATTTTCTATGGGATTAAGGTCTGGAGACTGGCTAGGCCATTCCAGGACCTTAATGTGCTTCTTCTTGAGCCACTCCTTTGTTGCCTTGGCCGTGTGTTTTGGGTCATTGTCATGCTGGAATACCCACCCATGACCCATTTTCAATGCCTTGGCTGAGGAAAGGAGGTTCTCACCCAAGTTTTGATGGTACATGGCCCCGTCCATCGTCCCTTTGATGCGGTGAAGTTGTCCTGTCCCCTTAGCAGAAAAACACCCCCAAAGCATAATGTTTCCACCTCCACGTTTGACGGTGGGGATGGTGTTCTTGGGGTCATAGGCAGCATTCCTCCTCCTCCAAACACGGCGAGTTGAGTTGATGCCAAAGAGCTCCATTTTGGTCTCATCTGACCACAACACTTTCACCCAGTTGTCCTCTGAATCATTCAGATGTTCATTGGCAAACTTCAGACGGGCATGTATATGTGCTTTCTTGAGCAGGGGGACCTTGTGGGCGCTGCAGGATTTCAGTCCTTCACGGCGTAATGTGTTACCAGTTGTTTTCTTGGTGACTATTGTCCCAGCTGCATTGAGATCATTTGACAAGATCCTCCCGTGTAGTTCTGGGCTGATTCCTCACCGTTCTCATGATCATTGCAACTCCACGAGGTGAGATCTTGCATGGAGCCTCAGGCCGAGGGAGATTGACAGTTCTTTTGTGTTTCTTCCATTTGCGAAAAATCGCACCAACTGTTGTCACCTTCTCACCAAGCTGCTTGGCGATGGTCTTATAGCCCATTCCAGCCTTGTGTAGGTCTACAATCTTGTCCCTGACATCGTTGGAGAGCTCTTTGGTCTTGGCCATGGTGGAGAGTTTGGAATCTGATTGATTGATTGCTTCTGTGGACAGGTGTCTTTTATACAGGTAACAAACTGAGATTAGGAGCACTCCCTTTAAGAGTGTGCTCCTAATCTCAGCTTGTTACCTGTATAAAAGACACCTGGGAGCCAGAAATCTTTCTGATTGAGAGGGGGACAAATACTTATTTCCCTCATTAAAATGCAAATCAATTTATAACATTTTTGACATGCATTTTTCTGGATTTTTTGTTGTTGTTATTTCTCTCTCACTGTTCAAATAAACCTACCATTAAAATTATAGACTGATAATTTCTTTGTCAGTGGGCAAACGTACAAAATCATCAGGTGATCAAATACTTTTTTCCCTCACTGTACTTCCAAAGTTGTGGCAAAATGGCTTAAGGACAACAAAGTCAAGGTATTGAAGTGGCCATCACAAAGCCCTGACCTCAATCCTATAGAAAATTTGTGGGCAGAACTGAAAAAGTGTGTGCGAGCAAGGAGGCCAACAAACCTGACTCAGTTACACCAGCTCTGGAATGGGCCAAAATTCACCCAATTTATTGTGGGAAGCTTGTGGAAGGCTACCCGAAACGTTTGACACCAGTTAAACAATTTCAAAACAATGCTTCCAAATACTAATTGAGTGTATGTAAACTTCTGACCCACTGGGAATGCGATGAAAGAAATAAAAGCTGAAATAAATAATTCTATCTACTGTTATTCTGACATTTCAAATTCTTAAAATAAAGTGGTGATCCTAACTGACCTAAGACAGGGACATTTTATTAGGGTTAAATGTCAGGAATTGTGAAAAACTGATTTTAAATGTATTTGGCTAAGCCTTAGCCAAATACATTTAGCCGCTAAGGTGTATGTAAACTTCCTTATGTGTGATGTGCTTCAAGAACTATCTCAAATCAAATCAAATCAAATTTATTTATATAGCCCTTCGTACATCAGCTGAAATCTCAAAGTGCTGTACAGAAACCCAGCCTAAAACCCCAAACAGCAAGCAATGCATGTGAAAGAAGCACGGTGGCTGGGAAAAACTCCCTAGGAAAAACTCCTGAGAAAGGCCAAAAACCTAGGAAGAAACCTAGAGAGGAACCAGGCTATGAGGGGTGGCCAGTCCTCTTCTGGCTGTGCCGGGTGGATATTATAACAGAACATGGTCAAGATGTTAAAATGTTTGTAAATGACCAGCATGGTCAAATAATAATAATCATAGTAATTGTCGAGGGTGCAACAAGCACGTCCGGTGAACAGGTCAGGGTTCCGTAGCCGCAGGCAGAACAGTTGAAACTGGAGCAGCAGCATGGCCAGGTGGACTGGGGACAGCAAGGAGTCATCATGCCAGGTAGTCCTGAGGCATGGTCCTAGGGCTCAGGTCCTCCGAGAGAAAGAAAGAAAGAGAGAAAGAGAGAATTAGAGAGAGCATATTTACATTCACACAGGACACCGGATAAGACAAGAGAATACTCCAGATGTAACAGACTGACCCTAGCCCCCCGACACATAAACTACTGCAGCATAAATACTGGAGGCTGAATTGTAATTCGAGCTCCAAAAGAGAGACTGCACAATTATTACTGCACACAGGGCAGTCACCTGGCAACCGAGGGTGTTCATTATAATGGAAGGGCAGCCAGGCCGACACAGACAACTCAGCCAGGGAGGGATTCTGGAGAACTATTTCCAAGGCGTCAAACTGAATGGTGGAAGACCCAGCAACAGAGCCCTTAATCAGAGGGATTTTTTTGAGAGCTTGGCAAGGAAAATGGAAGCTAAAAGGTTCTCTCAAGGAGGACGGGCGGTGGACAATACTGGATACAGCCAGTTCATAGAGAAGCTGATACTGGCCGGAGGCCGCAGAAGCACTGTATGGAGAAACAGAGATAGAATCTCTCTGCCAACGGTTTGGCATTTACAGTCCATGCACGGTCATAAGGGCCTACAGGCAGTACAGGGACACTAATGGCAATGATAAAGGAGACATTCCAGATGGACTTAAAGAGCTGTTGATGGCGGTCAGCACAATCCCCATCTCCAGTGCAGAATGAGAGCTGTGATTATCTCAAATGAATCTGATTTGCACCTCAACCCGCAGCTCTCTGCATGCCTCCACCATATCAGGGGTACTCTTTCTAAACCTTTTTGGCCCACCCCTGACCAAATTCAACCCAGTCCCCTATGTGAGGTCATGGATTGCTAAAGGACACAGATGTGTCACAGACACCAGGAGCAAAATAAGAAATAGGGAAGAGAAGACGCACAAGGAAATGGCTGCGTTGTGGGAAGGAGGTTATGGAAAACTAAGGTAGGAAGATATTTTTCCTTTACAAACTTGTTCTGTACTGTGAAGTTAATCTCAATATGCACTACATATTAGCACCAATATATTATTATATGTGTTCTGCTGTAGCGTACATGAAATCAAATGATTGTGATATGTTTGTTCTACTGCTACATTGATGTCTTGAAAAGTATATGAAATTAGAGTCTTGTAATCCCCCACAGCTGAGTATGTGTGCATATGCATATGGCGGGTGTTCTGCAGTGACGCCTAAAAATGTTGCTGTACATTGATGTCTTGAAAAGTAGGCTATAAGAAATTCAGACTTGTAAGCCCCACAGCTATACTAGAGTATGTGGGCATAGTATATGTTTGAGACCAACGCGTGGCCGACGCTTGACGGTGGCTGTGTGAGAAGCGTGCCATTATGTCTCACATACAGTGCATTCGGAAAGTATTCAGACCCCTTGACTTTTTCCACATGTTGTTATGTTACAGCATTATTCAAAAACGGATTAAAAAAAAATCCTCATCAATCTACACTCAATACCCCATAATGACAAAACGAAAACAGGTTTTAGAAATTTCAGCAAAGTATTGGAGTCCACCTGTGGTAAATTCAATTGATAGGACATGATTTGGAAAGGCACACACCTGTCTATATAAGGTCCCACAGTTGACAGTACATGTCAGAGCAAAAACCAAGCCATGAGGTAGAAGGAATTGTCTGTACAGCTTCGAAAAAGGATTGTGTCGAGGCACAGATCTGGGGAAAGGTACCCAAACATTTCTGCTGCATTGAAGGACCCCAAGAATACAGTAGCCTCCATCATTCTTAAATGGAAGAAATTTGGAACCACCAAGACTCTTCCTAGAGCTGACCACCCGGCCAAACTGAGCAATCGGGGGAGAAGGGCCTTGATCAGGGAGGTGACCAAGAACCCAATGGTCACTCTGACAGAACTCCAGAGTTCCTCTGGGGAGATGGGAGAACCTTCCAGAAGGACAACCATCTCTGCCGCACTCCACCAATCAGGCCTTTATGGTAGAGTGGCCAGACGGAAGCCACTCCTCAGTAAAAGGTACATGACAGCCCACTTGGAGTTTGCTAAAAGGCACCTAAAGGACTCTCAGACCATGAGAAACAACATTCTCTGGTCTGATGAAACCAAGATTGAAATATTTGGCCTGAATGCCAAGCATCACGCCTGGAGGAAACCTGGCACCATTTTTACTGTGAAGCATGGTGGTGGCAGCACCACCATTCCTCTGGGGAGATGTTTTTCAGCGGCAGGGACTGGGAGACTAGTCAGGATCGAGGGAAAGATGAACAGAACAAAGTACAGAGAGATCCTTGATGAAAACCTGTTACAGAGCGCTCAGGACCTCAGACTGGGGCGAAGGTTCACCTTCCAACAGGACAACAACCCTAAGGATACAGCCAAGATACAGCCAAGCCACAATGCAGGAGTGGCATCGGGGCAAGTTTCTGAATGTCCTTGAGTGGCCCAGCCAGAGCCCGGACTTGAACCCAATCAAACGTCTCTGGAGAGACCTGAAAATAGCAGTGTAGCTCCACATCCAACCTGACAAAGCTGGAGAGGTTCTGCAGAGAAGAATGGGAGAAACTCCCCAAATACAGGTGTGCCAAGCTTGTGGCGTCATACCCAAGATGACTCGAGGCTGTAATCGCTGCCAAAAGGTGCTTCAATAAAGTACTGAGTAAATGTGATATTTCATTTTTTTTTAAATTGTAATTATTTTTGTTTTTATTGTTTCCTTTCATGCAGACATTAATATACAGTACCAGTCAAAAGCCTGGATACACCCACCCACTCATTTGAATGGGTAGGTGTGTCCAAACTCCCGACCCGCACCGCACATACAATAAAGAAGATAGAAAGGGAAAGAACCTTATCATTTCCACCTACAACCTGTATCATGCCATTACAAATTGTTTTCTCTTGCTATCTCTGAGAGAAAATGGCCCCAGATGTCAGAAAGGTTATCGAGTTTACCATTAATTTTATAAATCAATCTTTCAAATGAATCTGTTTCTGCCAAGGCTATGTACCATTCCTTCTCCCTCCAGTGTCTCAATGTGACTATTTTGGCTGTGGTTAGAGCCTGTCTTCCTCTGTTAGTTTAGGAAGGTTCAAATTTGGAAAGAATGCCTCTGCTTTCTGCATATCTAAAGGACCGTCTGAAGTAATAAAGTTCCTGATAGAAGTCTCAAATTATATTGTTTATTTCATCATGATTGGTAATCAGCTTGCCTGTCTTATTTCGCTTTCCACTTATTTGCCGATCTGTTTCTATAGATTTCATTCGACTGGCCAACAGTTTTCCTGCCTTTTCACCTGTTCGTACCATCTCTGCTTCAGCCTGTACTGGGAATATTCAGCTTTTTTACTGAATAAAGTAATCAGCTCGTATTTGGTTTCGTCAGGTTTACCAGAGAAATGTTAGGATTGGACCAATATTCCCTTTCCAGAGTTTTGAGCTCTGTTTCAAGTTTATAAATGTTCTGTTTATCTAATTTCTTAATAGTAGCTGATCGTTGAATCATTATTCCACGTATGTAAGCTTTAAAAGCTTCCAAGACATGTACCTGTTTCGCACTGGTTTGTTTGCTTTGAAGAATATCATAATGTGTGTTTTAGGGAATTCACAAAACACCTTGTCCTGTAAGAGGCTGGTGTTCATTCGCCAACATTTACATTTTACTCTCTCTTCTCCAATACCAACAGTCAGATCAATGGGTGCATGATCTGTTATAGCTATCATGCCCACACTGCAAGCACCCACTTTATCTATGAGAGAGTGTGAGATCAGAAAGTAGTCGATGCGTGAATGTACAGTGTTCCTATTCGAAAATTATGTGTAATCACGAGCGGTTGGATTGATTAGTCTCCATATATCATAAAGACCAGCATCCTTACACAGTGTTTTAATTGCTTCTTGAGTATTGGAGTTTGATCAGTTTTGGATTTATCTAAAAATGCATCAAGAAACTGATTATAGTCCCCCCCTAGTACCAGAGGAAAATCACCGAAATCCAATATTATTTTGTTAAGTTCATTCGGAGCATAAGTATTTCCCAATATTATATTTTGTCCTGAAACCTTTATAAGATTCGTCCCTCTTTTGTCCTTAAACTCTTTTTCCACCTGAACATATATACTTTTGGAAAATACAACAGACACCTCTTTTTTTTTGGTTGAATCTATTATGGTAAGCACTGCCCACCCATCTGTCTCACACCCAAGGAGCATCCTTTTACAGAAGGTGGTTCTCTTGGAGCATAATCACGTCTGAGTGTTTTTGTATAAGATAATTCAATACCTTTCAATACCTTTTAGAATATGAACCTAATTCGTTCACATTCCACAACGTCATTTTAATCACATTGGTCATCATGTCTGTAAGTTTGTAAATATACTATTACCAAAACGTGACGACTTGTTAGAATATTTTAAATCAATGCGTTTCGGATAGCCTTTGCTTAGAGAATCAAAGAAAGTGAACGGCTGGTAGCGCATCTCACATCGAACACTAAAATTCCCATAGAACAAATAAGTCATAAACATATCCAAAACCCACAAGATACAAAAAAAATGAAAATACAAAATAAAAATCACCCACCCACTAAACCAGGCCTTCATCCATGTGAAGTGTCCCGAGGTCTTCCGAGCACTGACGCTCCAAACAGAATAAGAATGTTTTACCACTGCCAAATATAGGCACGACCATTTATATTTTGTTACAACAGCGATGACATGTCAATGAAATTACATAGATCAACCAAAAACATAGAACATAAAGCCCGGCTGTGTCGTGACTTTACTTTCATTAATCTGATGACTGTTATTTATCTAATCAATTAACTATGTTTAATTGTTACCCAATTAAATTAATCATGTAACAATTAACTCATTACGATTTGGGGCACCACAAGAGCAGTTCTTTAAAGAGTTACAATCTCCCGAGTGAAACTTCAAAGGTCTTAACCTCACATCTATAAACAGTCAATTTATAAATCATAAACTCGTATTATATCATCATTCTGAACAGTCGTAACGTTCTTGCATCTGCAAAAACCCGAGCCTTACTTATGATTCAGTACTACACAAATTGGTTTAATTATTTACTAGCTAACTAAATTATAACACAGGATAAACATACACAATTAATACATTAGAAACAGGTCCCTAGCGGACTGACACAATATGGCTGCTTGTTACAAAAGATATGGAGAGGGCGAGAGAGAGAGAGGGACAGAGACGTAATACTTTGGTACATTTTAGAAACTACTCTCACAGTAATCATATACTTTGCACACGAACCGCCGCTCGCTTGGAGTAAGAAATCATGAATGTATTTATGTGTAAATGCCTTGGTTCTTCGTATATTTCTGTCGGAACCAGGCCGCCTTGGAAAGGGAGATGGGCCTTTTTGCGGCATGCTTGTAAGGCTCTGATTGTCCAAAAGGGGATCCCACCCGTCTTCTACTGTTGTTCTCCTCTGCCGTCGTCCGGTATCTGGTGACTTGTCGTGTAGTTCTGAACAGAACTACAGAGATTATTCTACTTCCATTCGCTCTGGAAGATGCTTCTTTGAAGATAGGCTAGCCAGCCGTGTCTATGGTTCCCAGTGGGGCAATGAGAGTAGTGTACTACAGTGATTTGAGAAGAGTAGTAGAATGTTCCCAATTAAATTCACTTTCGAAGATACTTTACTTAGGACAGCTAATCAGCCGTACCAGTGATTGCCCGGGAGGTGACTTTATCATCTCTATCTCGTGTTGAGATTCAGAGTTTGAACCACTTTGGATGTGAGCTGCAGCTCGACGTCTTTCTGGTCTGATATGTTCATTCTTAACCCATCATTTTATACAGTTCATTCAATAGGGCGGTTCCGTCTGGCTGACACGCTCTCTTATCTCACTCAGGGGCGTAGCTTGTCACTTGTACAAAGTTATGAGAACTATTATCTCTTATGGCTCCTAAAATCATTTGATGGACACTTCACACATATAGTGGTATATTTTCCAAGTTACAGTATTTCCTTTATACCATTTTTAATGACATCACAACATAACATCCGAAACATCACCAGTGTTCTCCAGATCGCCTCTGACCATTCCCCACATTCTATGTTAGAAATATTGTTGCCACATTCCTTAGGTGAATTTGGAGAGGGGATAACTGGGTGTTCAGTCCTTGATTTACAACAGAGTGTGAGCTGTCAACCACCCACCAATTCCATTCTCCCCTCCCCTCTGCGGGTGAGAGGGGGTCTGGTTGAAGTTATTTATTGCAAAGCTGATCTGAGATATTTGGATCCTCCCAGGACAGTCATGACAACAGAGAAGTGTCAACAACAAAACATTTGCAAACATCCTTCCTGAATTTAAAAGTAATCCTCAAAGTAATCATCTAGTTTTGCAAAAGTATCTGTAATCTGATTACAATATTTATACTGGTAACGGAACAGATTTGTCACGGTTGTCTTCGTCCTCTGACGAGATAACGAAATCGTCGTCTGAAAATGTGGACCAATACGCAGCAGGTTCGTGAATGCTCATCTTGATTTTTATTCACTACAAAAATGAACATACAAAAATAACAAAATACGAACAACTAACAGTCTGTCAAAGCATAGTGCTTACACAGAACAATCACCCACAAAACACAAACACAAACACACCCTCATTTATGAGACTCTCAATCAAAGGCAGATAGAAAACACCTGCCTTCAACTGAGAGTCCCAACACCAATTCACCAGACATAGAAACAGACATACTAGACTCCACATAGAAATACCTAAACAAACCAACACCCGGAATTACTAAAACAAACACCCTTAAACCAAACACACCACCCTGAACCACATAAAACAAATACCCTCTGTCACGCCCTGACCAAACTACAAACAATTAACCTTATATACTGGCCAGGACGTGACAGTACCCCCCCCTTAAAGGTGCTACCCCAGAAGCACCTTAAAAACAAAAACAAACAAAAAAAATACCCCCAAACAATACCTAAAAGAAAAATTCCCCCTTACTAAAGGGAGGGAAGGGAGGGTGGCTGCCGTCAACGACGGCACTGTGCTACACCCCCCCTCCCCAACCCACCTATATTGGAGGCGGCTCAGGTTCTGGCCGTTCCAGGCAGTCTGGGCAGTCTGGCAGTTCGGGGCAGTCTGGCGGCTCGGGGCGGTCTGGGCAGTCTGTCGGCTCGGGGCGGTCTGGGCAGTCTGTCGGCTCGGGGCGGTCTGGGCAGTCTGTCGGCTCGGGGCGGTCTGGGCAGTCTGTCGGCTCGGGGCGGTCTGGGCAGTCTGTCGGCTCGGGGCGGTCTGGGCAGTCTGTCGGCTCGGGGCGGTCTGGGCAGTCTGTCGGCTCGGGGCGGTCAGGGCAGTCTGGCGGCTCCGGCAGGTCAGGGCAGTCTGGCCCCTCCGGCAGGTCAGGGCAGTCTGGCCCCTCCGGCAGGTCAGGGCAGTCTGGCCACTCCGGCAGGTCAGCGCAGTCTGGCCACTCCGGCAGGTCAGCGCAGTCTGGCCACTCCGGCAGGTCAGCGCAGTCTGGCCACTCCGGCAGTTCAGCGCAGTCTGGCCACTCCGGCAGTTCAGCGCAGTCTGGCCACTCCGGCAGTTCAGCGCAGTCTGGCCACTCCGGCAGTTCAGCGCAGTCTGGCCACTCCGGCAGTTCAGCGCAGTCTGGCCACTCCGGCAGTTCAGCGCAGTCTGGCCACTCCGGCAGTTCAGCGCAGTCTGGCCACTCCGGCAGTTCAGCGCAGTCTGACCACTCCGGCGACTGTTGACTGACGGGCAGCTCCGACGACTGTTGACTGGCGGGCAGCTCCGACGACTGTTGACTGGCGGGCAGCTCCGACGACTGTTGACTGGCGGGCAGCTCCGACGACTGTTGACTGGCGGGCAGCTCCGACGACTGTTGACTGGCGGGCAGCTCCGACGACTGTTGACTGGCGGGCAGCTCCGACGACTGTTGACTGGCGGGCAGCTCCGACGACTGTTGACTGGCGGGAAGCTCCGGCGACTGTTGACTGGCGAGGCTGGGTTTACGCACTTGCCGTTTAGTGCGGGGAGCGGGAACAGGACGAGTCGGACTGGGTGGCCGCACTTCCGGGTCCGCACGAGAGACAGGAGCTGGAAACCTAGGGCTATGGAGGCGCACAGCCGGTCTAGATCTTACCTCCTGCACAACCCGCCTTGGCTCGATGGAACTAGTAGCCCTGCACGAGCGGAGTGCTCGTACAGGGCAGACTGGGCTGTGCAGGGGCTTGATGGTAGCCGTGCGTAGAGCGGGAGTTGGGTAGCCTGGTCCTCGGAGGCTTACCGGCGACCAGATGCGCTGCGCAGGCATCCTCCTACCAGGCTGGATGCCCGCTCTAGCACGGCACCTGCGAGGGGCTGGAATAACTCGCACCGGACTGTGCGTGCGTATGGGTGAGATATTGCGCTTCTCAGCGAAACATGGCGCTCCCCACCTCATACGCTCCTCCATATAACCACGGGTAGCTGGCTTCCGGCTCTTCCCTCGCCTAGCCAAACTACCCGTGTGCCCCCCCCCAAAATTTTCTTGGGGGTGCCTCTCGTGCATCTCCTTCAGCGCGTCCACTCTGGCCTCGTACCACCGCCTCTCTGCCTTGGCTGCTTCTATTTCCCACTGCGGGCGGCGATACTCCCCAGCCTGATGCCAAGGTCCGGCCCCGTTCAGAACTTCCTCCCAAGTCCACTTCTCCCGCCAGTCCAACTCGAACGCCGTCTGCTCCTTCCACTGCTGCTTGGTCCTTTTGAGGTGGGTGATTCTGTCACGGTTGTCTTCGTCCTCTGACGAGATAACGAAATCGTCGTCTGAAAATGTGGACCAATACGCAGCAGGTTCGTGAATGCTCATCTTGATTTTTATTCACTACAAAAATGAACATACAAAAATAACAAAATACGAACAACTAACAGTCTGTCAAAGCATAGTGCTTACACAGAACAATCACCCACAAAACACAAACACAAACACACCCTCATTTATGAGACTCTCAATCAAAGGCAGATAGAAAACACCTGCCTTCAACTGAGAGTCCCAACACCAATTCACCAGACATAGAAACAGACATACTAGACTCCACATAGAAATACCTAAACAAACCAACACCCGGAATTACTAAAACAAACACCCTTAAACCAAACACACCACCCTGAACCACATAAAACAAATACCCTCTGTCACGCCCTGACCAAACTACAAACAATTAACCTTATATACTGGCCAGGACGTGACAAGATTACAGTTACTGTTTTTTGTAATCCCTTACTCCCCAACCCTGACAGTCTGACCATTACTCCCCAACCCTGACTGCCTGACTGTATCTAAACATATCATTTTTATCAGTAAGATGTGGTCTTTTGATATAGTTGATGACAATAATTACTATTGTATTTTTAATATAGGCTCCTATCTTGTTGTCGATACACATCAAATATGAATATTTGTCAATGGTTGACATTGTACTTTATTTATTTATTGCATGTTTGGATTTCTGTGACTTTAAATGTCAATACAATTAATTTGTGACTTTACAAGTTTGTTACCCAATCTTATTCGTATTATTATTATTATTATTGTTAATATTACTATTATTCATAATTGTATACATTGGACAGGAACCCGTGAAGGAACATTTTATGTTTGTGCTTTTTGAATAACCAATTCGACTGAGTTCATGCAAGTGAATGATTGAGCTTGCCTGGGAGGAATCCTCACTATCAGTATAATGCAGTTTGGCAGTACGCCCAGAACATTGTTTTGAGAACTGAAAGGGGTGTCTCAGTTTCAAGGTCTCAGCTTAGGGAGAAGAAGCCTTGTGAGGTATTGGTCGGTCACATGCATGAACCAAAAGTTAATGATGAATTAATCATGAATAATGTAAATCATACAAATATAACTTGTCTGTGTAAGCAAGAATATAAGACAACTCACAGGACTGCCCCGACGGAGCTCCTGACAGACGTGTTGGTGCATTAAGTTTGTTGGAACCTCTCAAGCTTGCTGATAATAAAGAATTATTTAAAATTGACTCCAAGTGTCCCTGTGTTGAACTCCCACAACAAACCTTAGAGCCCTACATTCCTAGAAGGTTATTGAACCTCTCTAGGGGGTGTGGGACGCTAGCTTCCCACCTGGCCAACATCCAGTGAAATTGCAGAGCGGCAAATTCAAAAACAGAAATACTCATTATAACAATTCATGAAACATACAACTGTTATACATCGGTTTAAAGATTAACTTCTTGTTAATCCAACCACTGTGTCAGATTTCAAAAAGACTTTACGGCGAAAGCAAACCATGCGATTATCTGAGAACAGCACCCAGCAGACAAGTCATTACAAACAGTAACCAGCCAAGTAGACGAGTAACAAAAGTCAGAAATAGCGATAAAATTAATCACTTACCTTTGATGATCTTCATATAGTTACACTCACAAAACTCCCAGTTACCCAATAACTGTTTGTTTTGTTCGATCAAGTCCCTCTTTATATCCAAAAACCTCAGTTTTGTTAGTGTGTTTTGTTCAGTAATCCACTGCCTCAAACAACATCCGGTGAAATTGCAGAGCGTGAAACTCAACAAAACAGAAATTGTCATAATAAACATACATAAAAGATACAAATGTTATACACCACCTTAAAGATAAACTTCTTGTTAATCCAACCGCTGTGTCAGATTTCAAAAAGTCTTTACGGCGAAAGCAAACCATGCGATTATCTGAGAACAGCGCCCAGCAGACAAATCATTACAAACAGTTAGCAGCCAAGAAGAGGAGTAACAAAAGTCAGAAATAGCGATAAAATGTATCACTTACTGTCACGACTTCCATTGAAGGTGGCTCCTCTCCCTGTTCGGGCGGTACTCGGCGGTCGTTGTCGGCGGCCTACTAGCTGCTACTGATCCATTTTTGCTTTTCGTTTTTGTCTGTCTGTTTTGTTCACACCTGTGTCCTATTAGTTGATTTTGATGGGTTTATTTACCTCCGCTGCCTGCTAGTGCGGGATTGTTTGCTGTGGTTACTTTGTTAGGGGTGCGTGTCTGCACCACAGGGTTTTCTTTTCTCACGGGAGTTGTACCATTTTGGTATGTGTTTAGGAGTAGAGGTTTCTCCTCCGTGTGTTGTGTTTATTTCCCTGTGTGTGGCGACTTCATTTGGGCGTGTTTCCCCCCCATGTTGTTGTTGAGTTGGGACTCCTGAATAAACGATTGTGCCACTGGGACTTCCTTGCTCTCCTGCTCCTGATTCCTGCACCTCCCTCCTCTTAGGAGGCACGTAACAGAATCCCGCACCCAACTAAATGGAGTCAGCAGGAGCTGACGCGCTCTCCACTTCCATGGAGGAGCGCGTGCAACACCACACCACCGTTTTCCACCGTCTCGGGACCGCCATGGATCAAGTGATGGTGACGATGGAGAGATGGGAGAGGGGTGGCCTGCCTACCCCTCCACCAGCCACACTCCAACCAGCACCACCACCTTCTCCGGCGTCATCCGGCCCCAGCGGTATTCGGCTCGCGCTCCCGAGGGAGTACGATGGGACGGCTGCCGGGTGCAAGGGTTTTCTGCTCCAGCTGGAGCTTTACCTGGCAACCGTTCACCCGGTTCCTTCGGGAGGTGAGAGCGTGAATGCCCTCGTCTCCTGCCTGTCAGACAAAGCTCTGGAGTGGGCCAACGCTGTCTGGGATGGACCAGACTCGGCGAGGGACCACTACCCGGAGTTCACGGGTGAGCGTCTGTTCCATCTATGGCAGGAGACAAGGAGCGCACAAGACTTCGCTCTGGAGTTCAGGACCTTGGCCGCTGGCCCAGGGTGGAATGACAGGGCCCTGATTGACCACTATAGGTGCAGCTTACGTGAGGACGTCCGCAGGGAGCTAGCATGCAGAGACGCTACCCTCACCCTGGACCAGCTAGTGGACATGTCCATAAAGTTGGACAACTTGCTGGCTGCAGGTGAGTCAGTACCAGGCTCACCCAGAGCCCCCTGTGGGTCACATGTATGTGTTAATTTCTTTCCCCAAGTTTCCCCCCCATTCCCAGCATAAGGCGCTAGTAGATTCAGGCGCAGTGGGGAATTTCATGGACTGCGGTTTCGCGCATAGGTTAGGGATTCCCCTTGTTCAGATGGACAAACCCTTCCATGTGCACTCCCAAGATAGTCGACCATTAGGGTCAGGGGTGGTCAGGGAAGCCACGGCTCCACTGGACATGGTTACGCAGGGGGGTCATGAGGAGAGAATTAGTCTCTTCCTCATTGATTCTCCTGCGTTTCCGGTGGTGCTGGGGATTCCCTGGTTGGCCTTTCACACCCCCACTATTTCGTGGCAACAGAAGGCTCTAAAGGGGTGGTCAGAGGAGTGCTCAGGTAGGTGTGTGGGAGTTTCCATCGGTGCAACGACGGTGGAGATTCCAGACTAAATCTCCACCGTGCGCATTCCCCCCGAATATGCCGATTTGGCTATCGCCTTCTGTAAAAAAAGGGCGACCCAATTACCACCTCATTGATGAGGGGATTGTGCAATAAACCTCCAGGTAAACGCCCAAGAGTCACGTCCACAGTGGCCTTGGTCACACCTATCGGTAGACTTCCTGACCAATCTTCCTCCGTCCCAGTGTAACACCACGATCCTGGTCGTTGTGAATCGGTTTTCTAAGTCCTGTCGTCTCCTCCCTTTGCCTGGTCTCCCTACGGCCCTACAGACTGCGGAGGCCCTGTTTACACACGTCTTCCGGCACTACGGGGTGCCTAAGGACATAGTTTCTGATCGGGGTCCCCAGTTTACGTCCCGGGTTTGGAGGGTGTTCATCGAGCGTCTGGGGGTCTCGGTCAGCCTGACCTCTGGTTTTCACCCCGAGAGTAATGGGCAGGTGGAGAGAGTAAACCAGGATGTGGGTAGGTTTCTGCGGTCGTATTGCCAGGACCGGCCAGGGGAGTGGGTGAGGTACGTTCCATGGGTAGAGATGGCCCAGAACTCACTCCGCCACTCCTCAACTAACCTTTCGCCCTTTCAGTGCGTGTTGGGGTATCAGCCGGTCCTGGTACCATGGCATCCGAGCCAGACCAAGGCTCCTGTGTTGGAGGATTGGGTGAAGCGCTCGAGGGAGACCTGGGAGGCCATCCACGGGTACCTGAAACGAGCTGAAGGGCGGCAGAAAGCGAGCGCTGACCGCCACCGCAATGAGGCCCCGGTATTCGCACCAGGGGACCGGGTCTGGCTCTTGACCTGAAACCTGCCCCTCCGCCTGCCCTGCCGGAAGCTGGGTCCGCAGTTTGTGGGGCCATTTAAAGTCCTGAGGAGAATAAACAAGGTGTGTTATAGGTTACAGCTCCCCCTTATTACCGTATTAACCCCTTGTTTCATGTGTCTCTCCTCAGGCCGGTGGTAGCTGGTCCAAGAAGCTAAGGTGCGGGAGGTTCCTCCTCCCCCCCTGGACATCGAGGGGGCCCCGGCGTACGCATTGCGATCCATACTGGATTCCAGGCGTCGGGTGATGGGCCTGCAGTACCTCGTGGATTGGGAGGGGTATGGTCCGGAGGAGAGATGCTGGGTTCCAGTGGAGGACGTCTTGGACCCATCTCTGCTGAGTGAGTTTCACCGCCTCCATCCAGATCGCCCTGCGCCTCGTCCTCCGGGTCGTCCTCGAGGCCGGCGTTGGTCACGACTTCCACCGAAGGTCAAAGTCTTTGTATGGTGGATAGGCTTTCAATGGAAAAACAGGCATTTCAAAATAATAGCACTTCCTGGATGGATTTTCCTCAGGTTTATGCCTGCCATATCAGTTCTGTTATACTCACAGACATTATTTTATTAACAGTTTTGGAAACTTTAGAGTGTTTTCTATCCAAATCTAGCAATTATATGCATATCCTAGCTTCTGGACCTGAGTAGCAGGCAGTTTACTTTGGGCATGCTTTTCATCCAAAATTCCGAATGCTGCCACCTACCCTAGTGAGGTTAAGGAACCTTTTAAAAGGTTCGTCAGGGAAAAGGTTCCACTGGTGTTGCAATCTGAGGAACCCCTAAAGGTGCCTCCAGGAACCTTTTCATTTTAGAGCCCTCAAACCCAACTCTGGACCTCGAAGCCAGTTCCACTGCGTTGTTTTCATTGTTCCCCTCTAATCAGGGACTGATTTAGACCTGGGACACCAGATGTGTGCAACTAATTATCAGGTATAACAGAAAACCAGTAGGATTCAGACCTCGTAGGGTAAGAGTGAGGTACCGCTGTTTAGAGTCTACTGTTTGCTCAATATATTTTGATAACTAAAATACTAATTGAGGGCCTTTCCGACTGTAGGCATGGCGATTTAAAACAATCCACATCTTAATTATTTCAAAGACGCTATTGACCCTCTGTAACCAAATCATGCTTTTGGGGTAGTAGACTATTTTGAATGATTTTATTTGTTTCTGTATAGACAGGAGCAGGATAATTAGGCTATATAATTTTGCCAATTTTAATTCAATTGACTTTAGGGGAAGCTTAGCCTATGGGGGACAGTGATCCCTCGAAAACAACTGAATGTCATTGTGATACAGTTGGTATAAAGCATATTTTTTAATCTGTGTACAGACTTAATACAGGACAAAAATAAAAAGCTATGCAACAGAGGAAAGATGCAACAGACTATGCAGCAGCAGTAGAGTCATACAGCCTATTATAGCCACCAGCTAACTGGCAGGAAATACACAAACCTTACCTAACCTATTGAACATCACTGTCAACATAATTTGCCAAACTGTTCTGTACATAAAACTAGGATTCTGCTAAAGAGGGCATGAGCAGTCATCCACCTGCTATCCATCATATCTATCATCAGTATTCATCTTATTCATAGTGTTGTGAGGGTGTTTGCTTACTATATCCTCTGTGGCCAAATCATGCTTTCTGATGTCGTAGCCTATTTTTAATGATTTTATTTGTTTCTGTATAGACAGGAGTAGGCTAATTAGGCTATATAATTTTGCCAATTTTAATTCAATTGACTTTAGGGGAAGCTTAGCCTATGGGGGACAGTGATCCATCAAAAACAACTGAATGTCATTGTGATAGATTTGGTATAAAGCATTTTTTTCTTCATCTGTGGACAGACTTAATACAGGACAAAAATAAAAAGCTATGCAACAGAGGAAAGATGCAACAGACTATGCAGCAGCAGTAGAGTCATACAGCCTACTATAGCCACCAGCTAACTGGCAGGAAATAAACAAACCTCACATTACCTACTGAACGTCACTGTCAACATAATTTGCCAAACTGTCCTGTACATAAAGCTAGGATTCTGCTAAAGAGAGCGTGAGCAGTCATTCACCTGCTATCCATCATATCTGTCATCAGTATTCATCTAATTCATAGTGATGTGAGGGTGTTTGCTTACTATATCAGATGGAGGCAAGGTTTAGAAAACAAATTACTCCGAAGAACAAAAAACATTGTGTTTGTGGAGCAATCTCTCAATTAATTTGCATTTGTTGATAATGCTTGTCCGCAGAAACTTCATTACCCATGAATCCCACAAATGTCGCTTGGGTCCTTACGTAGAACGTCAATACGTCACATGATAGGGAATTCAACATGGAGGACATTGGAGTAACTGTTGAAAAAATTCAGGTATGATTCATTTTGACCGTGTACATTTTCACCGTTGTTTTTGCTTATAAAAAACTTTAAAAACTATAGACAGCTTAAAACGTACTATATTTAATCTAAAGTGTTCTTTGAATACATTTAATTCGTCCGTCATCCAACTAAACGTGCCAATTCATTCACTACACTGTAAATGCTCTGTCATGTAAGCAGACATGCTATCTCAACTGGCAAGCTAGGCAACTTTAGCTAGTTAGCTAAACGTTTGTATTTTGGTGTAGCTACGTTAGCTGACTTCTGCTTTGGCTAATAATTAATAATAAAGCATTTAGAAAAAGTTAACATTTACATTAGGCTCAGTCATATCCAATCGAATTTATCGTGCTAGCTACTTAACTACTTCGCTAGTTCTACATTCGGTTGTTATCTGACTTGCTAACCTTAGCTGCCGGCCGTTGACTTGTGCTATTTTGTTTGTTGTAGCTTGAAGCTTACCAATACTACACTCACAACGTTACATACCGCAGTAACGTACTTATCCTTTACGGAACAACACTGAAACAATGTCGTGGATTGAAATATCTTACAATCCGCTTCTCTCACTTTTTCTATCGGTCATCACTCACCCAGCATTAGGCAAGTAAATTAACAAGCTAGCTAGCAACACCACAAACAGTTAGCTAGTAGCAAACGTTAACATTTGCTACAGTGTTTTCACAGATTTGGGGTTATGCTTACAACGTAGAATTTGTATAAATGCTTGTGTTGTCTTATGTCTACACAGGACGAAGTGCCTGCCATGCTGAACTCACGACCCCCGACGGCGCTTTCTTTCCTGGCCCCAGAACCAGAAGATCTTGAAGACCTTTACAGCAGATATAAGGTCTGTACTGGGAACAGCTTTTGTGTGTCTATGCTTGACTGTTGAGGTCTATTTCTGTCAGCACAACAAGAAATGCAATTTAAATCATACAGGCCCTTTCTGTGATTTCTTCAATCACAGTAAAGATGTTAACTATTACAGTGCCTAGAGAAAGTATTCGCACCCCTTGACTTTTTCCACATTTTATTGTTACGGCCTGAATTTAAAATTGATTTAAATATAGATTTTTGTTTGTTCTCTAGCCTACACCCAATACCCCGTAATGTCAAAGTGGAATTATATTTAGTTTTTTTTAAACAAATTAATAAAAAATGAAAAGCTGAAATCTATTGAGTCATGTATTCAACCCCTTTGTTATGGCAAGCCTAAATAGGTTCTGAAGTAAAAATGTGTTTAAGTTGCATGGACTCACACTGTGCAATAATAGTGTTTATCAGGAATTCTGAAAGACTACCTCATATCTGTACCCCACTCACAATTATCTATAAGGTCCCTCAGTTGAGCATTGAATTTCAAACACAGATTCAACCACAAAGACCAGGGAGGATTTACAATGCCTTGCACTGAAGGGCACATATTGTAGATAAACAAATAACGGACATTGAATACCCCTTTCAGAAAGGTGAAGTAATTAATTACACTTTAGATGGTGCATCAATACACCCAGCCACTACAAAGATACATGCGTCCTTCCTAACTCAGTTGCCGGAGAGGAAGGAAACCGCTCAGGGATTTCACCATGAGGCCAATGGTGACATTAAAACAGTTAGAGTTGAAGGCTGTGATAGGAGAAAACTGAAGATGGATCAACAATGGTGTTATTACTCTACAATACTAGCCTAATTTACAGAGTGAAAATGAGAGAGCCTGTACAAAATAAAAATATTCCAAAGCAGCATCCTGTTTGCAACAAGGCACTGAAGTAATACTGCAAAAAATGTGACAAATCAATTACCGTTTTCCTGAATACAAATTGTTATGTTTGGGGCAAATTGTTGTCTAGCAATGATTTGACAGAGCTTGAAGAATAAAAAAGAAATAAAAATGGCAAATGTTGCACAATCCAGGTGTGGAAAGCTTTTAGAGACTAACGCAGAAAGACTCACAGCTGTTATCACTGCCAAATGTGCTTCTACAAAGTATTAACTCAATGGTGTGAATACTTACAGAAATATAACAGACATATTTCATTTTCAAGATATTTGCAAACATTTTAATGAAAGTTTTCACTTTTATTATTGGGTTATGAAGGTAGATTGGTGAGAAACATTTAATCCATTTTTAATTCAGACAAAATGTGGAATAAGTCTAAGGGTATGAATACTTTCTGAAGGCACTATTTCAATCAAATTTATTTATAAAGCCCTTTTTACATAAGCAGATGTCACGAAGTGCTATACAGAAACCCAGCCTAAAACCCCAAACAGCAAGCAATGCAGATGTAGAAGCACAGTTTCTCAGGAAAAACTCCATAGAAAGGCAGGAACCTAGGAAGAAACCTAGAGGAACCAGGCTCTGAGGGGTGGCCAGACCTCTTCTGGCAGTGCCGGGTGGAGATTGTAACAGTACATGGCCAAGATGTTCATAGATGACAAGATGGGTCATATAATAATAATCACAGTGGTTGTACAGGGTGCAACATGTCAGGACCTCAGGAGTAAATGTCAGTTGGCATTTCATAGCCGATCATTCAGAGTTGGAGACAGCAGGTGTGGTAGAGAGAGTTGAAACCACCAGGTCTGGGACAAGGTAGTGTGTCCGGGGAACAGGTCAGGGTTCAATAGCCACAGGCGGAACAGTTGAAACTGGAGCAGCAGCACGACCAGGTGGACTGGGGACAGCAAGGAGTCCTGAGGCATGGACCTAGGGCTCAAGTCCTCAGAGAGAGAGAGAGCATGCATACTGCGTTCACACAGGATACCGGATAAGACGGGAGAAATACTGCAGATATACAGACTGACCCTAGCCCCCCGACACAAACTATTGCAGCATAAATACTGGAGGCTGAGATAGGAGGGGTCAGGAGACACTGTGGCCCCGTCCGACGATACCCCCGGACAGGGCCAACCAGGCAAGATATAACCCCACCCACTTTGCCGAAGCATAGCCCCGACACCACTAGAGGGATATCTTCAAACCACCAACTTACTATCCTGAGACAAGGCCGAGTATAGCCCACAAAGATCTCCCCCACGGCACGAACCTCGAGGGGTCACCAACCCAGACAGGAAGATCACGTCAGTGACTCAAGTGACACACCCCTCCTAGGGAAGGCATGGGAGAGCACCAGTAAGCCAGTGCCTCAGCCCCCGTAATAGTGTTAGAGGCAGAGAATCCCAGTGGAGAGAGGGGAACTGGCCAGGCAGAGACAGCAAGGGTGGTTTGTCGCTCCAGTGCCTTTCCGTTCACCTTGTATTTGTGTTTAAACAAAGCAGCAGCTACTCTTCCTGGGGTCCAGCAAAATTAAGGCAGTTTATACAATTTAAAAGAATGTACAATACATTCACAGATTTGACAACACACTGTGTGCCCTCAGGCCCCTACTCCACCACTACCACATATCTACAGTACTAAATCCATGTGTGTGTATGCATGTGCCTGTGCCAATGCCAATGTTTGTTGCTTCACAGTCTCCACTGTTCCATAAGATGTTTTTTTTAAATCAAATTTTACTGCTTGCGTCAGTTACTTGATGTGGAATAGAGTTCCGTGTAGTCATGGCTCTATGTAGTACTGTGTGCCTCCCATAGTCTGTTCTGGACTTGGGAAGTTCACACTCCTGGGCCAGACTACACTCAATCATAGGACCTACTGAAGAGATGAGTCTTTAATAAAGACTTAAAGACCGAGTCTGCGTTTCTCACATGGCTAGGCAGACCATTCCATAAAAATTGAGCTCTATAGGAGAAAACCCTGCCTCCAGCTGTTTGCTTAGAAATTCTAGGGACAATAAGGAGGCCTGCGTCTTGTGACCGTAGCGTACGTGTAGGTATGTACGGCAGGACCAAATCGGAGAGATGGGTAGGAGCACCCAATGTATTGCTTTGTAGGTTAGCAGTAAAACCTTGAAATTAGCCCTAGCCTTAACAGGAAGCCAGTGTAGATGCTAGCACTGGAGTAATAGGATTTTTAAAAAAAATAATTCACCATGATTCACCAATAAACATACATTCTCCATGACACCGTTCCCACCCTCTCCTTTACTATTGTAGAAGCTGCAGCAGGAGCTGGAGTTTCTGGAGGTGCAGGAGGAGTACATCAAAGATGAACAGAAGAACCTGAAGAAGGAGTTCCTCCACGCCCAGGAGGAGGTGAAGAGGATACAGAGTATCCCCCTGGTCATCGGCCAGTTCCTGGAGGCTGTGGACCAAAACACAGCCATCGTGGGCTCCACCACAGGTACAGTATTTTTACTCTTGTCTGTCCTCACATAGATTGTGTAGGTAAGCCTCTGGTTGTTTCCTCCAGAGACTGGAGACTTGAATCCGAGTCGATATATCAGTCCGATTATTGGCCCTTTATTGGCCCTTCTCTATCGGTTTTGCCGATAGTCCTTCTGCATAGCAATACTACTGCTATGCCAGCCTGCCTGAGCCACGAGCACTGCACAATGCTGATGAATGTCTAGCTGGTAAAATCAGCAGCAGCAGCGGCAAGCTAGCTCATCCTCCAACAGAAAGGTGCAGTTTTGAGAAACTGATGAATTGACACGGTGACCAAAATTGCAGATGCGCTTCCCTGAGACAGTTTTCTGGCAGTAGGTGCAGATATTCTTCAGTTGTGTAAACCTACGGTTTCATCAGCTGTCCGGGTGGCTGGTTTCAGACAATCACGCAGGTGATGAAGCTGGATGTGGAGTAGAGGTTGACCGATTAATCGGAATGGCCGATTAATTAGGGCCGATCTCAAGTTTTCATAACAATCGGACATTGGTATTTTTGGACACCGATTTGGCATATTTAAAAAAAAAAAAAAATGTACTCCTTTATTTAACTAGGCAAGTCAGTTAAGAACACATTCTTATTTTCAATGACGGCCTAGGAACGGTGGGTTAACTGCCTTGTTCAGGGGCAGAACGACAGATTTTTACCTTGTTAGCTCGGGGATTCGATCTTGCAACCTTACGGTTAACTAGTCCAACGCTCTAACCACCTGCCTTACATTGCACTCCACGAGGAGCCTGCCTGTTACGCGAATGCAGTAAGAAGCCAAGGTAAGTTGCTAGCTAGAATTAAACTTATCTTATTAAAAACAGTCAATCAATCATAATCACTAGTTAACTACACAGGGTTGATGATATTACTAGTTTATCTAGCGTGTCCTGCGTTGCATATAATCAATGCGGTGCGCATTCGCAAAAAAGGACTGTCGTTGCTCCAACGTGTACCTAACCATAAACGTCAATGCCTTTCTTAAAATCAATACACAAGTATATATTTTTAAACCTGCATATTAAGTTAATATTGCCTGCTAACATGAATTTCTTTTAACTAGGAAAATTGTGTCACATCTCTTGCAACAGAGTCAGGGTATACGCAGCAGTTTGGGCCGCCTGGCTCGTTGCGAACTGTGTGAAGACTATTTCTTCCTAACAAAGACAGCCAACTTCGCCAAACGGGGGATGATTTAACAAAAGCGCATTTGCGAAAAAAGCACAATCGTTGCACAACTGTACCTAACCATAAACATCAATGCCTTTTCTTAAAATCAATACACAGAAGTATATATTTTTAAACCTGCATATTTAGCTAAAGGAATTCCAGGTTAGCAGGCAATATTAACCAGGTGAAATTGTCACTTCTCTTGCGTTCATTGCACGCAGAGTCAGGGTATATGCAACAATTTGGGCCGCCTGCCTTGTTGCGAACTAATTTGCCAGAATTTTACGTAATTATGACATAACATTGAAGGTTGTGCAATGTAACAGGAATATTTAGACTTATGGATGCCACGCGTTAGATAAAATACGGAAAGGTTCCGTATTTCACTGAAATAATAAACGTTTTGTTTTCGAGATGATAGTTTCCGGATTCGACCATATTAATGACCAAAGGCAAGTCTATGATTTGATAGAGCAGTCTGACTGAGCGATGGTAGGCACCAGCAGGCTCGTAAGCATTCATTCAAACAGCGGTTTGCCAGCAGCTCTTCTCATGCTTCAAGCATTGTGCTGTTTATGACTTCAAGCCTATCAAATCCCGAGATTAGGCTGGTGTAACCGATGTGAAATGGCTAGCTAGTTAGCGGGGTGCGTGCTAATAGCGTTTCAAACGTCACTCGCTCTGAGACTTGGAGTAGTTGTTCCCCTTGCTCTGCATGGGTAACGCTGCTTCGAGGGTGGCTGTTGTCGATGTGTTCCTGGTTCGAGCCCAGGTAGGAGCGAAGAGAGGGACGGAAGCTATACTGTTACACTGGCAATACTAAAGTGCCTATAAGAACATCCAATAGTCAAGGGTATATGAAATACAAATCGTATAGAGAGAAATAGTCCTATAATTCCTATAATAACTACAACCTAAAACTTCTTACCTGGGACTATTGAAGACTCATGTTAAAAGGAACCACCAGCTTTCATATGTTCTCTAGTTCTGAGCAAGGAACTTAAACGTTAGCTTTCTTACATGGAACATATTGCACTTTTACTTTCTTCTCCAACACTTTGTTTTTGCATTATTTAAACCAAATTGAACATGTTTCATTATTTATTTGAGGCTAAATTGATTTTATTGATGTATTATATTAAGTTAAAATCAGTATTGTTGTAATTGTCATTATTACAAATATATTTTTAAAAATCGGCAGATTAATCGGTACTGTTTTTTTGGCCCTCCAATAATCGGTATCGGCGGCGAAAAATCATAATCGGTCGACCTCTAATGTGGAGGTCCTAGGCTGACATGGTTACACGGGGTCTGCGGTTGTGACGCCGTTTGGACGTACGGCCAAATTTTCTAAAATGACATTCAAGGCGGCTTATTGTAGAGAAATGAACATTAAATTATCTGGAAACAGCTCTTGTGGACATTCCTGCAGTCAGCATGCCAATTTCCCCATCCCTCAACTTGAGACAGCTGTTTAATCAGCTTCTTGATATTCCACCCCTGTCAGGTGGATGGATTATCTTGGCAAAAGGGACAAACAAATTTGTGCATACATTTGAGAGAACTTTTTGTGCATATGGAACATTTCAGGGATCTTTTATTTCAGCTCATGATACATGGGACCAACAGTGTATTTATCATAGCTGGAAAAGCCAATTGAGTTTCAAATTTCGACCTAGGGCCTTCCCTGTGGCTCAGTTGGTAGAGCATGGTGTTTGCAACGCCAGCATGGTGTGTGCAACGCCAGGGTTGTGGGTTCGATTCCCATGGGGGGGCAGTACAAAAAAATGCATGAAATGAAATGTATGCATTCACTACTGTAAGTCGCTCTGGATAAGAGTGTCTGCTAAATGACTAAAATGTAAATGTAAAATGTCCTGAGTTCTTTAGAGAATATTTTTTTCCCTATCCCAGAAAATGACAAATACTCGTTTCGTAAACATCCGTGATCACAAATCATAACGTTACGTTTATCCCATTTGCATTAAATGGATGTTATTTTATATTCTCAAACTAACAGCTTTGCCTATATGATGTCAATCCATGCTGACGTGATACTTTCATGCGAATGTTGTTGATCAGTTGGCTAATATACTCTAAGTCCAAAATGAAGTCCAAACATTGTCATCTTTAGCACCATAGACTTTACTGACCAGCCAAAACAAGCTCAATAACTCAATGCATGCACACACTCCTATTGAATATGGATTCACCTGTGTTGTGAGTATGCCTATGACAGCATCATTTACCATTCAAATACAATTGCCATTATGTTATTTAGTTTGGTTAAAAACAAAGTCAAATGTATTGTTCGGTTTTAAAATTGATGCATTATTGCAAACATGGCTGTCTTTGGGAAATTTTATGATATTGTATATCTGCCTAAAATATCGACCAACTGCCGGCTTTGACCCCTAAAAACATCCATATCGTTCATTCTCTAATAGCCACACCCATATTTTGCACAGTAACACCAATGCTTCGTTCTTACTGTAATGCTAAACATATGGTTCTAATATTCACTAATGACATTCCCCCTCTTTCACTGTGCCACCCTCTTTCTCGGCTTCTGTCTGTCCACCCCCTTTTCTGTCTCTGTCCACCCCCTTTTTCTGTCTCTGTCTATCCCTTTCTCTGTCACCCCCTTTTCTCCTTGACTCAGGCTCAAACTACTATGTGCGTATCCTAAGCACCATCGACAGAGAGCTGCTGAAGCCCAATGCGTCGGTGGCCCTGCACAAGCACAGCAATGCCCTGGTGGACGTGCTCCCCCCAGAGGCTGACAGCAGCATCATGATGCTCACATCAGGTACACATACACACTATTCTACCCCCTGGTATACGTATCCCTTTGTACAATATATTGCACAGTCGTGAGTGGAACAAACATGCATTCATGCGTGCTTACATGCATTACATGCATATTCCACTCATTGATACCATTTTCCTGTATCTCTCCGTGCAGACCAAAAGCCGGATGTGATGTATGCTGACATCGGAGGGATGGATATCCAGAAGCAGGAAGTGAGGGAAGCAGTGGAGCTTCCACTCACACACTTTGAGCTTTACAAACAGATTGGCATTGACCCGCCCAGGGGGGTTCTGATGTATGGGCCACCTGGCTGTGGGAAGACCATGCTGGCCAAGGCTGTGGCTCACCACACAACAGGTAGGCCATTCACCATGTTCACCATTATCTATAGGATGCACAGGTGATTAGACAGTCATTTGTTTGGTTGCAAAGAATTGTCATCATGTTACCATATCAGTATTTGGTTATTGACCAATGCATTTGATTTGATATCTTGGTCTCTCTCTCTCAGCGGCGTTCATCCGCGTGGTAGGCTCGGAGTTTGTGCAGAAGTACCTGGGCGAGGGCCCCCGCATGGTGCGTGACGTTTTCCGGCTGGCCAAGGAAAACGCACCCGCCATCATCTTCATCGATGAGATCGATGCCATCGCTACCAAGCGTTTTGATGCACAGACTGGAGGTATGAGCCATTGTGTACCTTTTAAAATCAGCTGCACAGAATAGGCTATAGAATGGACTGGTCATTGGCTAATCACTAGCGTTGCACATAGCAACCAAATCTAATAAGACAAGCAAAATAGAGAAGATTTACAGATCGGCATTCCTGATATCAAATGTCTGTACTTGTGATCTTCAGGGTTCTTACAAGTTGCTTAAAGTACTTGAATTTGGTACTCTGAAATTCAAGTACTGGAAAATCTGACATTTTGTCAAGTTGGTACTTGAAAAGTACTTGGAATTAAAATGAGAGGAGAGGGCCTCCAGAGTGTCACACAACCGGCTGTGATCGGGAGTCCCATAGTGCTGCTCACAATTGGCCCAGCTTTGTCCAGGTTAGGGGAGGGTTTGACGGTGGGGGGGGTTTACTTGTCTCATCGCGCTCTAGTGACTCCTTGTGGTGGGCTGGGCTCCTGCAGGCTGACCTCAGACGGTGTATCCTCCGACACATTGGTGCGGCTGGCTTCTGGGTTAAGTGGGCTGGTGTTAAGAAGCTCAGTTTGGCGGGTTATGTTTCGGACAACGCATGACTCGACCTTCGTCTCCCGAGCCTGTTGGGGAGTTGCAGCGACGAGACCAGGTCGAAATTAAGGAGAAAAAGGGGGTTAAAAAAAAATATATTTCATTGATAGAACAGATAATGATCAAATGTGTTTATGAAAAATATTATAATGTATTGGTCTTGCGAATTAATTTCCAGACAGACTACAGAGTTGTATTTCCTCACATGTTTCACGCTGTGGTTGCCAGGGAAGCTTGCTCATTCCATCCACACTGCCACTCATCCAGGCAGGTACAGAACTGACCGATTAGGCGCCGCCAAACATCACTTCGATAGCTAGAATGCCGGGAAAATATTGATTCAAGCCTGCCTTTTGTGCATATGGAACATTTCTGGGATCTTTTATTTCAGTTCAGGAAACATGGGACCAACACTTTACATGTTGCGATTTATATTTGTTTTTAATATAGTTTACCCACCTTTTTTACCACTACATCACTGGACCCAACCAACCGACACCATGTAAGGTGCAAAAAATGCGTCAGACTTTGACATTGCGAGCACGGGTAAATCGGCCCTGAAGAGCCACATAAAGACACAACACTGCACTGGCGCCAGTTCTACATTCGGACTTTTTCTCTGTCACGACCTCTAGAGCTTTTTTTGCCAATCGCCTCATTCACAGGGCGCACGCGATATTCCGCTTCATCAAGTGGCAGCTGTGCTCCTGCCGTTCTGGTGGCCGTTTACGTATCGTTTTTCTGACACAGCCCACCCGCCCTTCTCCCGACCGGCGACCCTAAAGCTGCCAGTCAGAAGCAAGACGCTTTTTCGTAGCTATTAACTAGTAGATTCCCAAAGGCCCAATAAAAACACTCATAAAGCTGGAAGTTGGTAGTAATGCGAATAGGAGATGTGTTCACCAGTAGGCATCTCCCAAAACTCTGCTCATCGGTAGTCAAATTACAAAATCATCAGTACTGACTTGCATATGTAGTGAAACAATGCGTTATTGAGTAGAACTTGTAAGGTAGTGATGAATACTAAGTGGTTTTTTAGGTTGTGGTGATATACTGCCATCTGGTGGCGACTAGGAACAATTGAGTAGTATGAAATATTACAGATTGATGGTCCTTAAAAATAAATATTAGTGCTTGGAAAAAATACTTAAGTCCTTGAATTTGACTTGCCACTGTCTGTACGAACCCTGTATCTTGTCATGCCAACACACATTTTAGCTGTTTACATTGCAGTATTTCAATCAAACAATGTTCAAATCAGCCTCAACTAAGCAGGTGAAACATGTTTCTGTAAAGGCCCCCTAGTTGCTGTGAGTGTTAGCTAGGCTATGGTTTATCCTTGGCCCAGATGGAGACACAAAGACACAACAGACCCATGGTCCGTCAGCTTATCAAGAGCAATAACCTTCATATTTTTGTATGGCCAAGTGATTTGTTTTGACTGCCACCACCATAGAGTGAGTTAGGTTTTTAAGGACAGGGTAGTTGCAGTTAACTTCAGGTTAGAGTTGGGAATCGGAATTTACCCACAAAACAGAACTACCTGTAACGATGTCGGTAAATGTCATCATTGTTTAAAGCATCCAGGCAAACAGATTCACAGAGATCCACAATAGAGACAAATTTGGTTGTGGCCTTATTATCTTGAGTGGGATTGATTATTAGGACTGAAAATAAGACCAAGCAGTTAATGGTGTGGTTGAACCCTGACATTGGTAATCCCTCATTGTATTCTCTCCTTCCCAAACAGCTGACAGGGAGGTGCAGAGGATTCTGCTGGAGCTTCTCAACCAAATGGACGGCTTTGACCAGACCGTCAACGTCAAGGTGAGCTTTGCCTCTGTGACATACTGTCTCTAGGGCTTATTGTATGTTGTAGTCTCATTAATGCAGCTAACCTGTAACCTTGTGTGTCACATTGAGAATATGTTAAAATGTTGTCACACTTAAGCTAAACCTATACAGTGAGTGATGTACTACTATGGGTCTTAAAGCCTCTGGTTAAGCCTTTGTCGTATGACTTCCTGCCTCTCTGACCCACCTGTTTGTTCCCTTGTCAGGTGATCATGGCCACCAACAGGGCCGACACCCTGGACCCCGCCCTCCTGCGCCCGGGCCGTCTGGACAGAAAGATTGAGTTCCCCTTACCTGACCGCCGGCAGAAACGCCTGGTCTTCTCCACCATCACCAGCAAGATGAACCTCTCTGAGGAGGTGGACCTGGAGGACTGTATCCTTATTATGCCCTACCTACAAGTCTCTCATGACGTGTGGGTGTTGTATTAACTTTCTATCAATGTGTCATGAAAAAACTAGCAGCATCATGCAATATTTTCCTTCTCAGAACAAGGCACAGGAACACAAATCCTTTTCTGTGTCCGGTTCATTGTGTGCTTTAAGTTTTCATTAAATATTTACCTCCTTGAATACAGCTGTGATCTGGAACAATATTCTCACTTAAAGGTCAAATGAACCATGACTTTAGTACTCTACCTGAAGGCCGCCTTTGTATAGTCTAATGCACTTTCCCATACCGTCCCATGGTTGCTAAGTAACCGAAAGAACACGACGTTGTTCAGTGTCGTATGAGTTTGTATTTGCGGTTGTCCTTAACCAGTGTGTAGATGTGGCCAGACCAGACAAGATCTCCGGAGCAGACATCAACTCTATCTGCCAGGAGGTGAGTGGGACCCCGTGCTTTGGGAGGAATTCTTCCATGGGGGGTCAACCTACTCCAAAAGACTCAATGTCAAAGAGTAGCAAGTTATTGCGTTCGCTAACTCGTGTTCCAAAGATAACTAAATATCCTCTATTACATCACCTGTTGTCGGTGTGAGAACTGGAAACGCTCTGATAAATGTGCTTATAATTCTTTCATTCCTCTCACTCAGGCTGGCATGCTGGCTGTCCGTGAAAATAGGTACATCGTCCTGGCCAAGGACTTTGAGAAGGCCTACAAGACTGTTATCAAGAAGGATGAGCAGGAGCATGAGTTCTACAAGTAGAAAGTAACCTCAACCCCCCTTCTCCCTAACAAAAAGAAAAAGGCATTTAGACACACATTTTGTGATTTGTGTGTGTTTGAATCTACTACCGTCTCCATTTGTGGTTTCACAGACTCTTAACATTGACCTTGGACTGAATTTTGCTTAATTTACTAAAGGACCATTGTCAACTCAGGGGCTGTGATTCCAAACTTGAACACACACATAGTGAATGGAGGGTCTTCTTATGTGCTCTGCAGGTTCATAAGTATGTTTTACTTGACTGTAGTTAGTATAATGGCCTAGAGTTTGTACCTGTAATGTACTCACTGATAAAACAGTACTCTAAAAAAAAGTTTTCCATAAAAATGTAAAAAAAAGTATGCATAGTCTGTCTTTATTTTTCACACAGACTGAAATATATTGGTTTAAAGTCTAGTGATGTGACAAGACAAACACACTAACAGGCCCAGGGTCATCTGCAGTGGTAGCCATACAATTGATAGATAAACTGACTATTGGTCATAGATCCTCTACTCTCGCTTGGCGCTCCATTCCTAGTTAGTCTAGACAGGCAGGCACCACTGATGCGGGGTCCTCCGTAAGAGGGGACATGGCAGCGTCTCTCTCTCCCACTTTCCCTCTCTCTCTCTGGGTCTGCCCATGAGTCAAAGCAGTTCAGCCTCAGGTTGAAGTTCAGCCTTACACCACAAGGGGAGAAAGGCTTTCTGTTAGTCAAGCTCTCTGGAGATAGACATTTACTATCAAGGGCAAGATTTTGGTTTAGATAGTAAAAGACCCCTCATACAGTATATCAAATGGAATAGTACCCACTTGTGTCCCAATGGGAAACTGTTGGGCAGGTGGTCAGTGACTGGGTCAAAGTAGTTGGTGTAGAGGGGCATGGTTGCAGACTCCAGGTCCTGTGACAGCTTGGCGAAGATTGGTCCCAGGTCATGGTTTGGTAGCATCCTTTGACCAGGGCAGAGACTGCGCCACATTGCTGATACTACAGCATCCAAGGTGGACTGGGGCTTCCAGGGATGGAACGGAGGACGGTGAGGTGGAAGATTGGACATTCTGAAGAAATCTTTGGACAAACAAATTAAAATGTGTCTGTGTGATCACTAATGGCCATAACTATTTATTTGTCCACAACTGTACAGTTAGAGGATCAATCCATCACCTTAAAGTGGCATGTAGTTTGTCAGATTATTAGAAATATATTTAGTTTAGATATGTTACTGATCATGAAAAGGCAATTCATTTCGGTAACTGCTTCATTGCCTTTGTTTAACTGCTGCCAATTGACCAGTAACTTAACTTACATAACTTTGAATACTGAAGTACTGAGTGGAAAAATAATCCCTTACCTTGTAAATAAATAAGACTTGTGTTGAAATATGGCAAAAAGTCAGTACTTTGGCTTTGACTGCGATTTGTTTACACTTGATTTTCAACAAAGATGAGTGATGCACCATTCTAGAATCTAGAACACATCTATTACAATAGAATATTTTCTCCCAGCTTGGGTGTACCATTTGGTATAAAATCGATATTTTCTTAGAAGGTAAAATTACTACATAAAAGCACAACTCAAAACGTGTACGAAAGATACAGTAGTAGGTCTAAATAAACAAAAGTAATTTTACACAATTTCTGTAATTTATCTTTACCATGTCTCATCGAGTCAAGCATATCGTGTTTTCCTCGTTCTATGTTCAGTAAACCATAAAACAAAAGGATGGTTATGTCACTGTACTCAACGTCACCCGATTCAATTGTATTGCCGGTGCATTCATTGAATTCTTGTGAAATAAAACTAGCAAGTTGTGCTGAAATTCAGGACATGCATACAGCACGAAGAGGGTGGACGTGCGTTAAACTAACTCTTAAAGTCTCTGCCGACCGTACTATTCATTACTACAAGCAACAGCAGACAGCTGTGTACATCACTTCCTGTACTAGTTCTACATGTGAAGTGTGGCTGAAGAACCTGCATTTCAACTTCGAAACGCAACCCTGGAACAACTCGAATTGTGAAAGGGATGTTTAACAATGCAGTTGCCTGGAATAAATTAGTAAAGGAACCATTGCGCTATCCACGAACAAGAGGATTGGATTGGTAAACACCATTTCGTGCGTTTAGTTGGTAAGCTGGCCACAGTTTATTTATGTGTATCTAGCTAATAATGCTAACTAGATAGCCAGCTAACGTTACGTTAACAAATCATGCCAGTGTATGAAATAAGTTAGCTAGTCGTTAGCAAGCTAGCAAAGTAGAATGAAATGGAGTCAGCGTTAGTTTGCCGTATTTTACAGCTTGTTTCTCCGTCACAGTTGCTAGTTGGTGCGTAGCTATCTAAAATGTTAAGTATTTGTGGCCGCTTTAACAATAGTTTTTTAGGCAAGGCTCGAGTCCAGGTAAGTTAGCTACGCCAGAAATGGTGGAATCTTTGGTTACATCATCATGACTCGTACAAAATCTAAAGTAAGACTTGAATGGTCTAATGTAAAAACGGATTAGTTTACTGGACACCATAGTGGGTGTGTGTGTTTCTGTCTGTAGGCTACATGCTATGGTTGCATCTGTTCATGTCCGTGACCACGCAAGGAATTCTTATTCCAAGGGAATAGCTGGGTGATTTTATTTATTTAACCTTTATTTAACCAGGCAAGTCAGTTAAGAACAAATTCTTATTTACAATGACAGATTTAGCAAATACGTTAGGGTCAAAGTTGAAAGAAAATGTTTTATTTTATTAAACACCCTTTAAGTAAAGACTAAAACATGTCTGGATTTTAAGAGTCAACTTGCATCTATATACATATGTGCATAAGCCATTTGCTACCTCTTTTTCTTTTTACACACACAATATTCTTCTCTGAGTATTTTGTCATTACCACCGCGACAAGCAAATTATATGAACGTTTTTTCAAAAGTGTGTGTGCTTGGTTACTATGTATATGAATAGTGACAGCGGAGCACATGGAGGGAAATTCACATTTTGATGCCGGGAAATTATATAAAAATAAAGGTAAATATATTTTTATTGAATGTCATTACCAAGTAGGCTATAATTTAAGCAAATTATGTAGGCCATTATATTTATGTATTTAGAATACATTGTATGCTAGCTGTTCAACTGGAGTTAGCATGCTAGAATCCCTGCTATTTGACTAAATACTGTAAAAATGTCATTACCACCACATAATGAACTGTGATGTTAAGGAAAGAATGTGGTGGTAATGACAAGGTATTAGTTAATAAATTTTTACTAACCTTAAGACCTGAAAAAAAAAATTGCGTATGATCGTGATTTAAGTTGAAATTGGAAGCATTTGCGAAATAAGACCATTACATTTTGTATTATGTTAGGATGATTAAGGGATTTTGATGTCTATTTATGTGACTTAATATGGTTATTACTGACTAATTATTTATTTTATGAGAGACCCCCTAAATCAACCAAGGAGAGGACAAGGATATACACGAAAGTATAAAAATAGTGGATTCTGCTATTTCACCCGTTGCTGAAAGGTGTATAAAATCGAGCACACAGCCATGCAATCTCCATGGACAAACATTGACAGTAGAATGGCCCTTACTGAAGAGCTCAGCGACTTTCAATGTGGCACAGTTATAGGATGCAACCATTACCAACAATTCAGTTCATCATATTTATGCCCTGCTATAGCAGCACCGGTCAACTGTAAGTGCTGTTATTGTGAAGTGGAAAGGTCTAGGAGCAACAACACAAAGTGGTAGGCCACACAATTTCACAGAATGGGACCGCCGAAGCTGGTAAACATTGTCTGTACTCAGTTGCAACACTCATTACCGGGTTCCACACTGCCTCTGGAAGCAACGTCAGCACAATAACTGTTTGTCGGGAGCTTGATGAAATGGGTTTCCGTGGCCGAGCAGCCCCGCACAATCATAAGATCACCATGCGCAATGCCAAGCGTCGGCTGGAGTGGTGTAAAGCTCGCCGCCATTGGACACTGGAGCAGTGGAAACGCGTTCTCTGGAGTGATGAATCGTGCTTCGCCATCTGGCATTCCGACAGACGAATCTGGGTTTGGCGGATGCCAGGAACGATACCTGCCCCATGCACACTGCCAACTGGAAAGTTTGGTGGAGGAGGAATAATGGTCTTGGGCTGTTTTTCATGGTTCGGGATAGACCCCTTAGTTCCAGTGAAGGGAAATTTTAACGCTCCAGCATACAATGACATTCTAGACAATTTTGTGCTTCCAACTTTGTGGCAACAGTTTGGAGAAGGCCCTTTCCTGTTTCAGCATGACAATGCCCCCGTGCACAAAGCGAGGGCCATACAGCAAGGGTTTGTCGAGATCGGTGTGGATGAACTTGACTGGCCTTCAGAGCCCTGACCATTTAGACATGACAATGATAAATACATGTAATCAACTTCTAAATAGTAAAAACAACTCATTTTATTTTGAAATGTTATATAAAAAAAACCTTAGGCACAATTTCTGTAATTTTCTTTTCAACTAAAATAGCACATTTTATGGCGTGCTGGTAATGACATTAACCCTCAGGTATTTGCGGAAACCAATAAAAATGTTTATTCTTTAAATGGTATGGTCTCAGCCACTATTAGATCTTGTTTCCAGACAGTGAAGAAAATATTCAGAGATAAAAAGCAGTTAAGCGGTTTCATTTCAAAAACATTTAACATCCAAAAGTTCCCGTATTTACAAAATCAACCAGCTATGATGGAAGCCTTGTATACTCAAGGTTTAGGATTGTCCTGTGTACAGTTATAGATCCACCTAGCAGCCCCTCTGCAAACAGGATTAGTAGGGAGTGAATGTAACTTAAAGAACAGTGGTTTGTGTAATCAAGTCTTTTTTGTGTTCTATATTTGCCCAGCCATGGCTGTTTGCCATCTTTTGAAGGTGTACCACCTGTTCTGTAATCCATTTGCTTTGGGCAGCGTCATTTGAGCTGGGCAAACCTTCCTCCCTACTCTCCTCTCTGTTTTTAAATAGTTACCAGAGTGAGAAAAATAGCCACAAAGACCTCGTCACAAGAGCTGGCAGGTTGACTGAGTGCATACTGGCTCTAACGTTAGATCACGGTGTTCATGGGATAAGAGCCTGACCTTACCAACGCAGACGTCTGCTGAACAGCTAGATCCTATTTTCTATCACAGGGTTTCCAAACTTGGTCCTGCCCCCCTGCCCTAGCATTACACAGCTGATTTCAAATAACCAACTCATTGACTATTTGAATCAGCTGTGTAGTGCTAGGGCAAAACCCAAAACGGGGACACCAAGACCGTGTTTGTGAAAGCCTGTTCTGGTGCGTTCAGTTCGCTTGAACGTTTGCTACGTTGTGTACCTGTTTTGTACTGAACGACACGTTTCACCAAAACGTTCTTGAACAGACATTGAGGTACGTTTGCTCCCATTTTGGAGGGTGTGGCTTGAAGCAATGAGTGATGTATTTAAAGGGCGGTGGCCATGCTGACAGCGTTCCCGAACCCACAACCCAACCCCCTCCCTGTTTTTCAAGTGGTCATTCAGTACAGCACCATTTATCAATTTAATGTTCCAGAATGTAAAAAAATGTACTGAGCTCTGGTCTGTACAGACATGCATGCAATGTGATACTTGGAGGTGTCTATCCGTTTGTGGAAATACCGCAATGACATGCTTCACCTATTTGGGCTTTGATGCCTTCAGTTTGATGCTAAACATGCAAAAACAGGATTTTAACAACATGCTTACAACCGTTAGCAAACTGTTTACGCAAGCAGTGCTGTGTGATCATTAATTTAATTTCAACAGGTATTGGACACTTAATTTTTTTTAAAGAATTTAAAGGGAGACTTCAGTATTTTGGCAACAAAGCCCTTCATCTACTTCCCCAGAGTCAGATGAACTCATGGATACCATTTTTATGTCTGCATCCAGTATGAAGGAAGTTGGAGGTAGTTTTGTGAGCTAATGCTAACTAGCGTTAGCGCAATGACAAAGTCTATGGTATCTACTGGTATGCTAGCAGTTACCATAGACTTCCAGTCATTGCGCTAACGCTTCTTAGCAATTGTGCTAATGCTAGTTAGCAACTTTCCAACAGAACACAGAGCCATAGAAATGGTATCCACAAGTTAATGGGACTCTGGGGAAGTAGATAAAGGGCTTGGCTGACAAAATCCTGATGTATCCCTTTAAGGTCTGAAGTGTACTTGCCCATTAGCCAAGTAAGGAGTAGGCTATTGGTTGCCTGTCATATGATCACTTGCATGCAGAAATGAAATATTCTGTCTTTTATGTGAACAATGAAAGATCCACACATTTTTATGTTGTATGGTTTTCAGTATAAACTGTTACCTGCCCAAAAGAACAACCACAGAGCAGGCTCAACTTGCACGGCTGCTCAGTTCACTTGCCCCAGGTGATAAGGCAACCTGTTATGTCAGTCCTTGTTGATACTTGTGGCTGTTTCATTAGTGTTAGCCTTCCTATTTGTCGGATCCATTGCTGACCCTGCTCCCTTTGTCCAACTAGCGCAAGACGTTACATTTTGCCCCAACACAATCTAACAATGATGTTGAATCTGTCCCAGGCTGTCATCTATTTGTTTTCTGCCCAGTACTCTGGAATGATAGTAGCAGTGGAAAGGCAACACATTCGCCGTTCATGTGTCTGTGTGACTCTTAGTGTCCTTTTTGTTATATGTTTACGTGGTTATCCTCAGTTTTTCTGATTGGTCCCTATGGTTGTCATTGCTTAGCTACTGAGCCGTGCACCTTGTCATCACGGTTGCAATGAGGGCCGTCCCAGAGGGGTGTGTGTGTGTGTGTGTGTGTGTGTGTGTGGTGTGCTCGAGCCACAAATTAACTCTGCACTATGGAAACTAGTAACTACCCAAGCAGCAGCAAAAGGTAAAGGAGAACCAGAAGAAGCTATAGAGATTTATTTTCTTTTTTTTTCTCTTCAGCAGTGAGCCTGTCCCAGTGGACTCAGACCTGAGGGAGCAGCTAAAGAGACATGTACCAGCTGCACTGACAATGAATGGCCAGTGTGTTGCCATGGGTTGCTATGACAAGGGCTCTAGCCCTCATTAATATGCTGACACTTTTTTTCACACTGTGTCTACTAATGTTTTAATTGCCTGGACCTGTTTGGTTGGAAGAGCTAGCTACTGTAACTTTGGCTATTTTTATTAAAAAAATTAAATGTAGGGTTGGCCTTGTATAAATGAAGTGGTTATCCAAGTATAAACAGTTTTTCCTCATCTTGGCAGTCAAGTAAAGATAATGCTGTTGTTACGAAGCACATTGTCTGGTGCATATTGATGCTCAGGGCAGTGCAAACTAAGCTGGTCTCAGGAAAAGAGTCTTGAGCCAATGTTGATACCACAGACTCTGGGAAGGAGCCTAAGTTTTCTCATGTCCTAGGCTAGCCTATATCACATCCTCAGGAGTCAAAAACCGTCCTCAAGGATTTCAGTTGATCAGTTTAGTAATTGAATACGGGTAGCTTGTTGTCACCTTACACCTGAGAGTGGTAGTGACCTAAGGGGGGACATCTGTTTCTACTCTTTCCCCTCACATGGTTTCTGTTAGCTTTCTGTTAGCTTTGTTCATACCGTATCTTTCCTCCTATACGCACCCACAGGGTGATAACAGGTTTGTTGAGCAAGAGGTAACCCATGGAGATGTCTTGTAGACTCATGGCAATAGATAAAGAATGAGCTAGTGACACTTTAGCTAATGCAGTGGATATATTTATTTATTTCACCTTTATTTAACCAGGTAGGCAAGTTGAGAACAAGTTCTCATTTACAATTGCTTCCTGGCCAAGATAAAGCAAAGCAGTATGACACATACAACAACAACAGAGTTACACATGGAGTAAAACAAACATGCAGTCAATAATACAGTAGAAAAAGAAGTCTATATACATTGTGAGATAAGGGAGGTAAAGGTGAAAAGGCCATGGTGGAGAAGTACATGCAAGTAAAACACTGGCATGGTAGATTTGCAGTGGAAGAAAGTGTAAAGTAGAAATAATGGGGTGCAAAGGAGCTAAATAAATACATTAGGGGAAGAGGTAGTTGTTTGGGCAAAATGTATAGATGTGATCTGTGAGCTGCTCTGACAGCTGGTGCTTAAAGCTAGTGAGGGAGATAAGTGTTTCCAGTTTCAGAGATTTTTGTAATTCGTTCCAGTCATTGGCAGCAGGGAACTGGAAGGAGACGCGGCCGAAGAAGGAATTGGCTTTGGGGGTGACCAGTGAGAGATACCTGCTGGAGCGCGTGCTACAGGGGGGTGCTGCTATGGTGACCAGTGAGCTGAGATAAGGGGGGACTTTACCTAGCATGGTCTTGTAGGTGACCTGGAGCCAGTGGGTTTGGCGACGAGTATGAAGCGAGGGGCAGCCAACGAGAGCGTACAGGTCACAGTGGTGGGTAGTATATAGGGCCTTGGTGACAAAACGGATGGCACTGTGATAGACTGCATCCAATTTATTGAGTAGGGTATTGGAGGCTATTTTGTAAATGACATCGCCGAAGTCGAGGATCGGTAGGATGTTCAGTTTTACGAGGGTATGTTTGGCAGCATGAGTGAAGGATGCTTTGTTGCAAAATAGGAGGCCAATTCTAGATTTAACTTTGGATTGGAGATGTTTGATGTGAGTCTGGAAGGAGAGTTTACAGTCTAACCAGACACCTAGGTATTTGTAATTGTCCACATAGTCTAAGCCAGAACCGTCCAGAGTAGTGATGCTGGACGGGCGGGTCAGTACAAGCAGTTGGAGGCCACGGAAGGAGAGTTGTATGGCATTGAAGCTCGTCTGGAGGGTTGTTAACAGTGTCCAAAGAAGGGCCAGAAGTATACAGAATGGTGTCGTCTGCGTAGAGGTGGATCAGAGACTCACCAGCAGCAAGAGCGACATCATTGATGTATACAGAGAAGAGAGTCGGCTCAATAGAGACCGCCAGAGGTCCGGACAACAGGCCCTCCGATTTAATACACTGAACTCTATCAGAGAAGTAGTTGGTGAACCAGGCGAGGCAATCATTTGAGAAACCAAGACTATTGAGTCTGCCGATGAGGATGTGGTGATTGAAAGAGTCGAAAGCCTGGCCAAGTCAATGAATACGGCTGCACAGTATTGTTTCTTATCGATGGCGGTTAAGATATCGTTTAGGACCTTGAGCGTGGCTGAGGTGCACCCATGACCAGCTCTGAAACCAGATTGCATAGCGGAGAAGGTGTGGTGGGATTCGAAATGGTCGGTAATCTGTTTGTTGACTTGGCTTTCGAAGACCTTAAAGGCAGGGTAGGATAGATATAGGTCTGTAGCAGTTTGGGTCAAGAGTGTGTCCCCCCCTTTGAAGAGGGGGATGACCGCAGCTGCTTTCCAATCTTTGGGAATCTCAGATGACATGAGAGGTAGAACAGGCTAGTAATAGGGATTGCAACAATTTCGGCAGATCATTTTAGAAAGAAAGGGTCCAGATTGTCTAGCCCGGCTGATTTGTAGGGGTCCAGATTTTGCAGCTCTTTCAGAACATCAGCTGACTGGATTTGGGAGAAGGAGAAATGGGGAAGGCTTGGGCGAGTTTCTGTGGGGGGTGCAGTGCTGTTGACCGGGTAGGGGTAGCCAGGTGGAAAGCATGGCCAGCCGTAGAAAAATGCTTATTGAAATTCTCTATTATAGTGGCTTTATCAGTGGTGACAGTTTCCTATCCTCAGTGCAGTGGGCAGCTGGGAGGAGGTGCTCTTATTCTCCATGGACTTTACAGTGTCCCAGAACTTTTTTGAGTTTGTTGCAGGAAGCAAATTTCTGCTTGAAGAAGCTAGCCTTGGCCTTTCTAACTGCCTGTGTATATTGGTTTCTAACTTCCCTGAAAAGTTGCATATCACGGGGGCTGTTCAATGCTTATTCAGAATGCCACAGGATGTTTTTGTGTTGGTTAAGTGCAGTCAGGTCTGGAGAGAACCAAGGGCTATGTCTGTTCCTGGTTCTACATTTCTTGAATAGGGCATGCTTATTTAAGATGGTGAGGAAGGCATTTAAAAAAAAATAACCAGGCATCCTCTACTGACGGGATGAGGTCAATATCCTTCCAGGATACCCGGGCCAGGTCGATTAGAAAGTTCGCTGAAGTGTTTCAGGGAGCGTTTGACAGTGATGAGTGGAGGTCGTTTGACCGCTGACCCATTACGGATGCAGGCAATGATCGCTGAGATCTTGGTTGAAAACAGCAGAGGTGTATTTAGAGGGCAAGTTGGTTAGGATGATATCTGAGGGTGCCTGTGTTTACTGCTTTGGGGTGGTACCTGGTAGGTTCATTGATAATTTGGGTGAGATTGAGGGCATCAAGCTTAGATTGTAGGATGGCTGGGGTGTTAAGCATGTCCCAGTTTAGGTCACCTAGCAGCACGAGCTCTGAAGATAGATGGGGGGGCAATCAGTTCACATATGGTGTCCAGAGCACAGCTGGGGGCAGAGGGTGGTCTATAGCAGGCGGCAATGGTGAGAGACTTGTTTTTAGAGAGGTGGATTTTTAAAAGTAGAAGTTCAAATTGTTTGGGTACAGACCTGGATAGTATGACAGAACTCTGCATGCTATCTCTGGAGTAGATTGCAACTCCGCCCCCTTTGGCTGTTCTATCTTGTCTGAAAATGTTTTAGCTAGGGATGGAGATTTCAGAGTTTTTGGTGGTCTTCCTAAGCCAGGATTCAGACATGGCTAGAACATCCGGGTTGGCAGAGTGTGCTAAAGCAGTGAATAAAACAAACTTAGGGAGGAGGCTTCTAATGTTAACATGCATTAAACCAAAGCTATTATGGTTACAGAAGTCATCAAAAGAGAGCGCCTGGGGAATAGGAGTGGAGCTAGGCACTGCAGGGCCTGGATTCACCTCTACATCGCCAGAGGAACGGAGGAGTAGGATAAGGGTACGACTAAAAGCTATGAGAATTTGTTGTCTAGGACGTCCGGAACAGAGAGTAAACGGAGCAGGTTTCTGGGGGCGATAAAATAGCTTCAAGGTATAATGTACAGACTAGAGGTCGATCGATTAATCGGAATGGCCGATTTAATTAGGGCCGATTTCAAGTTTTTATAACAATCAGTATTTTTGGACACCGATTTGCCGATTTTTGAAATAAAACTTTTTTTTTAACACCTTTATTTAAATATTCCTGTTACATTGCACAACCTTCAATGTTATGTCATAATTATGTACAATTCTGGCAAATTAATTACGGCCTTTGTTAGGAATAAATGGACTTCACACAGTTCGCAATGAGCCAGGCGGCCCAAACTGCTGTATATACCCTGACTGCTTGCACGGAACGCAAGAGAAGTGACACAACGTCACTTCCCTAGTTATAAGAAATTCATGTTAGCAGGCAATATTAACTAAATATGCAGGTTTAAAAATATATACTTGTGTATTGATTTTAAAGAAAGGCATTGATGTTTATGGTTAGGTACATTGGTGCAACGACAGTGCTTTTTTTGCAAATGCGCTTCTTAAATCATCACCCGTTTGTCGAAGTAGGCTGTGATTCGATGAGAAATTAACAGGCACCGCATCGATTATATGCAACGCAGGTTGATGATATTACTAGTTTAACTAGTGATTATGTTAAGATTGATAGTTTTTTTTTTTTATACGTTTAATGCTAGCTAGCAACTTACCTTGACTTCTTGCTGCCCTCGCGTAACAGGTAGTCAGCCTGCCACGCAGGCTCCTCGTGGAGTGCAATGTAAGGCAGGTGGTTAGAGCGTTGGACTAGTAACCGGAAGGTTGCAAAAACGAATCCCCGAAGAGCCAAGGTAAAAATCTGTTGTTCTGCCCCTGAACAAGGCAGTTAACCCCCATTCCTAGGCCGTCATTGAAAATAAGAATGTGTTTTTAATCTGACTTGCCTATTTAGACTTAGGGATGCCACCCGTTAGATAAAATACGGAACGGTTCCGTATTTCACTGAAATAAACGTTTCGTTTTCGAAATGATCGTTTCCGGTTTCGACCATATTAATGACCAAAGGCTCGTATTTCTGTGTTATGTTATAATTAAGTCTATGATTTGATAGAGCAGTCTGAGCGATGGCAGGCAGCAGCAGGCTCATAAGCATTCATTCAAAACAGCACCTTCGTGCATTTGCCAGCAGCTCTTCGCAATTCTTCAAGCATTGCGTTGTTTATGACTTCAACCCCCGAGATTAGGCTGGTGTAACCGATGTGAAATGGCTAGCTAGTTAGCGGGGTGTATGCTAATAGCGTTTTAAACGTCACTCGCTCTGAGACTTGGGAGTGGTTGTTCCCCTTGCTCTACATGGGTAACGCTGCTTCGAGGGTGGCTGTTGTCAATGTGTTCCTGGTTCGAGCCCAGGTAGGAGCGAGGAGAGGGACGGAAGCTATATTGTTACACTGGCAATACTAAAGTGCATATAAGAACATCCAATAATCAAAGGTATATGAATTACAAATCGTATAGAGAGAAATAGTCCTATAATAACTACAACCTAAAACTTCTTACCTGGGAATATTGAAGACTCATGTTAAAAGGAACCACCAGCTTTCATATGTTCTGAGCAAGGAACTTAAACGTTAGCTTTTTTACATGGCACATATTGCACTTTTACTTTCTTCTCCAACACTTTGTTTTTGCATTATTTAAACCAAATTGAACATTTTTCATTATTTATTTGAGGCTAAATTGATAGTATTTATGTATTATATTAAGTTAAAATAAGTGTTCATTCAGTATTGTTGTAATTGTCATTATTACAAATCAATAAAAAAATTGGCCGATTAATCTGTATCGGCTTTTTTGGTCCTCCAATAATCGGTATCGGCGTTAAAATCAAAATCGGTCGATCTCTAGTACAAAGGTATGGTAGGATGTGAATACAGTGGAGGTAAACCTAGGCATTGAGTGATGATGAGAGAGAGAGAGATATTGTCTCTAGAAACATTGAAACCAGGTGATGTCATCGCATGTGTGGGTGATGGAACTGAAAGGTTGGATAAGGTATACTGAGCAGGGCTAGAGGCTCTACAGTGAAATAAGCCAATAAACACAAACCAGAACAACAATGGACAAGGCATATTGACATTAAGGAGCGTAATGCTTAGCCGAGTGAATCATAAGTAAGTAGTGAGGTTGGTTGGGGTCACGCCGATTCAGACAGCTAGCCGGGCCATGGGTAGCAAGCTGGCAGAATATGGTCTGTTTTTAGCCACCTCGTGCGTTTCCGTCGGTAGATTAGTGGGGTTCCGTGTGGTAGAGGGGACCAATCCAATTGGCAAAATGGTTATAGTGCCCCAAGAAAACTGTCCGATAGACCTATTCAGATAGCTGTCTTATCGGCTGCTAACGATTAGCGGGCCGCAGGTGGGCGTTTAGGTTACGTTGCGACGGAGGGGCCAGTTGGATAACTCCCTCGGGCAGATAACGTCGGTAGTCCAGTCGTGAAGGCCCGGTGGGGCTCTGCATCAGCAGTAAAACGGGTCCGGATAGGTGATTGTAGCCCAGGAGTGGCTGATGGAACTCTTCAGCTGGCTAGCTCCTGAATAATTGATGTTTGCTCCAGGACCGACGTTAGCCAATAGTCACTCGGATAGCAGGTAGCTAGTTGCAAGATCCATGTATAAATGTCCAGAGCTTGCGATAGAAATCCGGGGATATGGAGAGAAAAATAGGTGCGGTATGCTCTGGTCTGAGTCGCGTTGTTCAAAAACTGGCGATAGCTTTTCGAGCTAAAGGATAGCTGATGACCGCCAACCGTGGTTAGCGGAATACTAACGTTAGCTAGTGAACTGGCTAACTTCTGGCTAGCTTCTGTTGTGGATTTCAGATTTGAGCTGAATAATACTTTTTTTTTAAACAATTGGTGAGGTGGGTTGCAGGAGAGTGTTTTGAAGTTGAGTTTTTAGAGAAAAAATATATAAAGATATGCGAAGGAAATGTGTATATATATCTATATTATACACACACACACACACACACGACAAGACGAGGACAAAGGACGTCTGACTGCTATGCCATCTTGGAATACGATATGACCAGTCACTTCATCAGACAGGCTTGACAGGTATAGTATTTGTGGCAAATTGCTTGGTAATGGAACACTGGCGGCAGGTGATATGTTGGTAAGGTTATTTTGACAATCTGAGGTGAAATGTAGCAGAAGTCTGCATGACTCTCAGTGGAGCCTATCTTCAGTGTCTAGAACTGAATGGTTCTGAATAGAGTGCAAGGATTTGATGGCCTTTTCCGCCCAAGTTCCAAAGCTGTGTTGAAGCAGATTTGCAGACTACGGAGAACACAAGGTTAAAGTTGGAGAGCAGTCTTCCACAGCTGATGTATGAATGGATCGATGGATGGATATAGTACGCATTCCCCTAATCAGTCGAAAATGGCATCGCTCCAGTCCCTCACCCTTCTCTTCGTGTCTGGCATCCCGCTCTGCTCCGGCGGGTTAAGGCTTTGATTCACAGGCGGCAGACTCTAACGCAAGGCCTATCAACTGTTTCTACCCCATCCTCCCACTCCTACACCCCCGCTGCTGCTGTGCAGCTCTCCTTTGGGACAGATGCACACCAGATGTTTTTAAGTACTTGGCTACATATTTCCACTTTCCTCCACTCTCTTCTTCTCCTAATGCTCTGCCTGTCTTTGTTTTCTGCTGGGGGGGTGCTGTCGTTCTATATTTTCCAGCAGACTTTTGGGCTGGCTGGCTGACTGCTCCCCTCCCCGGGACTGCCTGTCTCTCAGTGGGTCCCCTGTGCCTGGCCGACTGACTGGTGGCCTGCCTGGCTATGGGCCACGCATGCGTGGGATCCTGACTAACCAGCACGCTAACAGAGATTTCTATATACTTCTCGCTCTCCCTTTGCCCCCCTTTCCCACCTCCCCATTTGTCTCTCTTCCCTCAGCCCCCTCGCTGACTAGTATTCTCGCATCCATTCCAGTGTGTGCGAGTATGCATGTGTACATGCAGTATACATGTAATGTTGATGGCTCCAGGCAGAAAATGATTGTCCCATATCTGGCCTGTAATCTTTCATAGCTGCCATCACTCAGTCTAAAGCGTGTGCTGCTGTACAGTCTGAAGAGGGGCGATGTGAGGAGGTGGAAGAACACCGGAGGGAAGATGTTTGTTTTGGCTGACTCGGGCCTGCATGAGCTAGTCATGCTAGTTCTACCTCTTTGACTTTCAAATGTCGAGACTCGAGAGGGAATGTAGCCTAGATTGAATGCTGGTGAGACGAGGGGGAAAAACGAAACTAGCCACTTGCATTGGGCCTACTCTCTGCTTCCTCTCTCCCTCTTGTCATTCTCAGATTCCCTCACATAACATCACATAGCCTGAGGAACAGGGGCATCTAAATCAAGTCACTGGCTCTTTTTATATGCATGCTAAGAAGTCAAGGCCCTGGCTTTGTCAATGGAGGTGCCAGCTGCCAAGTTGTTCTTCTACACTATAACCCAGGCAGCAACCTTATTTCCCATGTCCAAGTCGGTACAGCCCCCGAGAGCCTTAACCGGGCTGGAATGATACTATACAGACCCTGTTGATCAGCCAATTTATTAATGTAAACACTTGTGAAACTGCAGTAGACATTGGACATACGGTGGTATAGTATGCATTTAAACCATAGTAAAGGAATGGTATCGTGTTTGTTCTAAGGATTTAGCCTCTACACCTATATGGTTGCTTTCTATATGATGCTGCTGGCCACTCATTGGAGAGGACTGACCTGAGAAGTTCAACCTTCCATCTGCTCATATTTCCAGTTTTAAAAAAAAGAACTCTTCAACTTCTCACTCCCTCTTTCTAGCGCTCTCCTTCCTGTCCAGTATCATCATTTTGCAGACTTCTTTTGTGCTCTCACCCTCTTGTCTTTCCATTTCTCTCTCTCTCTCTCTCTGTGTTTTAATAAACTTGTTTCCTCTGAGTGTGAGGTGGCTTGACTGGGGATTAAGGACTATGGAAACTGAAAAGGCGGGGTAAGGGAGATTTCTGTTGAAACTGATGTTCTCATAGTTGCAGATCACACACACTCCCATATCAGGGTTTCCGTTATGAAAATGTGGCGCTGGACATTTTGACCAGCAGCACTTTAATTTACCAGACATTAGAGAAATGTACCAAACCCATATGCATTGGGTGCGTAACCTGATTAGGGCGTCCACCCACTGTGCTCAGAATCACATTTAGAATATGGTAATAATATTACTCTTAACAGAAAATAAGATATAAGCTCAGTCCGATGATGCTGTGACACACCGCCCCAAACCATGACGCACCCTCCACCAGAGTACAGGCCTCGGTGTAATGCTCATTCCTTCGACAATAAACGCGAATCTGAACCATCACCCTTGGTGAGACAAAACTGTTACTCGTCAGCGAAGAGCACTTTTTGCCAGTCCTATCTGGTCCAGCGATGGTGGATTTGTGCCCATAGGCGACGACGTTGCCGGTGATGTCTGGTGAGGACCTGCCTTACAACAGGCCTACAAGTCCTCAGTCCAGCCTCACAGCCTATTGCGGACAGTCTGAGCACTGATGGAGGGATTGTGCATTCCTGGTGTAACTCGGGCAGTTGTTGCCATCCTTTACCTGTCCCGCAGGTGTGATGTTCGGATGTACCGATCCTGTGCAGGTGTTACACGTGGTCTGCCACTGCGAGGACGATCGGCTGTCCGTCCTGTCTCCCTGTAGCTCTGTCTTAGGTGTCTCACAATACGGACATTGCAATTTTTTGCCTTGGCCACATCTGCAGTTCTCATGCTTCCTTGCAGCATGCCAAAGGCACGTTCATGCGGATGAGCAGGGACCCTGGGCATCTTTCTTTTGGTGTTTTTCAGAGTCAGTAGAAAGGCCTCTTTAGTGTCCTAAGTTTTCATAACTGTGACCTTAATTACCTACCGTCTGTTAGTGTCTTAATGACTGTTCCACAGGTGCATGTTCATCAATTGTTTATGGTTAATTGAACAAGCATGGGAAACGGTGTTTAAACCCTTTACAATGAAGATCTGTGAAGCTATTTGGATTTTTACGAATTCTTTGAAAGACGGGGTCCGGGGGATTTTTTTTTTATATATATATTTATTTATTCATTTATTTATTTATTTATTTATTAGGTCCGGTATGCTCTACTCTACTGACACTAACAGTCAATATCAACTACGTTGTCCATATAGGCCTATGAGAAGGGGAGACATAAATAAAATATGACATCCATCTAAACTGGAGGAGGAAATTTACCAAAAACTTGTAAGTGGCAGTGACCCAACAATGAGAGTGAATATGCATGGTGCACACTCTCCAGGGATATGGCTGATGCTCTCCGCTGGTTCCAATAAGATTAGGCTATGTGTCTACTGTTGTTCGCTCAACTAAAAGACAGCTTAGTCTTTTCATTGTCTTTACAGCATTAGCCATTTGCTTTGCACACTATTTTCCCACAATTTGTATTTTGAAATATTGCGATATCCCTGGCTGGGCCCCTACTTTTCACTGACTGTCGCAACTCAACAAGCATATTTTTCCTTTTAGTTTATTTAGCACATTTTTCATACTTTTTTGAAACTCCGCATTGTTGGTTAAGGGCACGTAAGTAATCATTTCAAGATGAAGTCTACAGCTGTTGTATTTGGCGCATATGATGAAACATTTGATCTGAAATGATCTATTTGGTATTTGCAGCACGCACTGCCAAAATTGGGCGGGCTGCCTTTCCTTCCGACTGTAGGCAATGCGATTTTTAAAACGACCTACAACTTGTTTTTTAAGGCTCGGTTCAACTAATGATCCTCTGGCCAAATCATACTTTAGTAGCCTATTTTGAATTATTTTATTTTTGGAAAGGCTACATAATTTTGGCAATTACATGTATTTATTTAAGGAAAGCTTAGCTTCCCCTAGACTTATAGATGCGCTGCCTTTGAGCCTATATCAATCTACCATCCACCATTGTAGAAAAGTTTAGCTATTTTATTGGTCAGCTTGTCGAAAGAAATAGCCCAAACAGACTCTGGGACAGTTGTGGGATGATGGATCCTAAATTCATACAACCAGTAGGCCTAGGCCACATGGAAACGTGTTAAAAAGCAATGAATCTGATGCAATGGATTGGGGGAGTTTCTCCCATTCTTCTCTGCAGATCCCCTCAAGCTCTGTCAGGTTGGATGGGGAGCATCACTGTACAGCTAAATTATTTCAGGTTTCTCCAGAGATGTTTGATCGGGTTCAAGTCCGGGCTCTGGCCGGACGTTCAGAGACCTGTCCCGAAGCCACTCCTGCGTTGTCTTGGCTGTGTGCTTAGGGTCGTTGGAAGGTGAACCTTCGCCCCAGTCTTTCATCAAGGATCTCTCTGTACTTGGCTCTGTTCATCTTTCCCTCAATGCTGACTAGTCTCCCAGTCCCTGCTGCTGAAAACATCCCCACAGCATGATGCTGCCACCACCATGCTTCACCGTAGGGATGGTGCCAGGTGACCTCCAGACGTGACGCTTGGCATTCAGGCCAAAGAGTTCAATCTTGGTTTCATCAGACCAGAGAATCTTGCTTATCATGGTCTGCGAGTCCTTTTAGGTGCCTTTTGGCAAACTCCAAGCGGGCTGTCATGTGCCTTTTTACTGAGGAGTGGCTTCTGTCTGGCCACTCTACCATAAAGGCCTGATTGGTGGAGACCTTCAGAGGAGCTCATTGCTTATTTGAGCTGTTGCCATGATATGGACTTGGTCTTTTACCAAATAGGGCCATCTTCTGTATACCCCCCTACCTAGTCACAACAACTGATTGGCTCAAATGCATTAAGGAAATAAATACCACAAATTAAGGCACACCTGTTGACTGAAATGCATTCCAGGTGACTACCTCATCAAGCTGGTTGAGAGAATGGCCAGAGTGTATAAAGCTGTCATCAAGGCAAAGGGTGGCTATTTGATGAACCTCCAAATATATTTTTGGTTACTACATGATTCTATATGTCCTATTTCATAGTTTTGATGTCTTCACTATTATTCTACAATGTAGAAAATATGACAAATAAAAACCCTTGAATGAGTAGGTGTTCTAAAACTTTTGACCATGTATGTGCATGTTAAAACTATTTCTAACAAGTTGCATTAAGAATTTTTGTGCAATGATTGGACTTATAAAAGTGCTACTTAACAGATTTTCCACTAAAAGGCTGTATCTGTATGTTGTGCGTATGATACAATTTAATTCCACGAAGTTATGAAAATTAACCCATAGACCAATAAGCATGACTGGTCAAATGTATTATTATCAATGAATTGGCTAAAAAGCATGCAAAGTTCATTTATCAGTGTTTCGATTCTTTATTTTATTTTTTTTACGTCAAAAGCCGGCTATCAGAAACCCTGCTACATATATCATTATTATACACGTGGACACCCGTTGACTCTCATCCTGTTTTCTGCAACTCTGTGTCTCTCTACCATTCTGCCAATCCCCGGGCTCTCCATGTGGGATTAGGATTAGAGTTAGTCTGAGGCTGGCGTCTTTAATGAGCACTAATTGATCCATGAGTGCCGACGTGTTGGGTATTCTCCAACAGCCATCGCAAGGACGGAGGATTACGTGAGCACAAGCAGCAGGACCGTTGAACTACCCACGATTGTTCTATGGTCTGTCTGAGGGGGTAGTTGTTGTTAGTAGTAGTAGTAGTAGTACCTAGCGCTTGAACGACCACTGGTTTTTATCTTGATTCGCTTCAGCTTCTATGAGCTTGTTTCTTTCTGCTCCTCGGTTGCTGTCAGTGGTCTGTCTGCGAAGGCGTCCGTATTGGAGCCCCAGTTATGCCTGACTCCTCCTGGCTCTGTTTAGCTGAAAACAAACAAACTGTTTGTTCCGGCTGTGCATCATTTGTGGTAAAGTTAGTCTAATTGGGAAAGAGGCTAGCAGCAGCAATGGATTGTTTATAGGATTTAAATCGTAACAACTTCTTAACCACCTACCCCTCTCATTGTCTTTCAGAGCACCATTCTCGGGATTTGGTCCGAGCCCCTGTCCGACAGGCCCGGTGGACCCCTTCCCCTTGGAAGCGTCTTTCAGCCCAGTGTGTCAGTCAGAATGGGACAATAGCTGCAGTCGCCATCGGACCTCCCCCTTTCTCTCCTTGTCTGCCCCGTCCCCACACCCTTCCCCTAACACTCACACATATATACACACTCACACACACACACAGACCCAGCCAGTCCCTGACCACTCCTCCCACTGTACTGGTTTTGGTCCACTCCCTCTTCTACCTCTCTAGGCAGCCAGCCTTGTCAAGCCAAACGAAACCATAATCCTCTGTAAAAGATAGGCAGCTGTATAGGCCCCTATCCTCCCTTTGTTGGTGGCTTTGTTTAAAGGGCTTCCATGAGAGTAGCGGCTAGAGAACACAAGACCGCACCCAGTCAGCCGTTTTACTGGAAACAAACGAGCAGTGGTGGTGGTTGGGACACTGATGGAATTCTAGTAGCATGATGTTGGGCTGGCATCGCCACCACACGCCATCGATGAACCAGAGGGCCACCAGCAGACTTTGGAGATCGACACATCTCAACTTGTGGTGGGACAAGAGGTTGAAATAAAAACATTCATTTTTTTCAGGATATTTCTTTTGCCTCATTTTTTTTGCTTCTCCAGTGATCAGCTAAACCAAAGTGCCTTTATTGGTTTCTCACTGCTTTTACTATAAACTTGATCTAACTTCAAATTACACTCCAATATCTGAAAAGAATATCTAAAAGAAACATTTCAAGGATTTTGCACTTTTCATTCACACACCTCCATACCCATTGCCTGTTGCACTTGTCATATCATACAGTTGCACAGTACTGACAGTGCACACTTGTTTACAGTAAAAACATACACCTCCGTACCGACTTGACAATCCCACCCCGTATTTCACCTAACCACAGCGTTCCTCTAGTGTAGGTTGCTAGGACTAACGAAGCCAAACATATCACCAAACCGCTCTCCAAGGTCCTTGTGGTGACATGGCGACGTGGCTACAGTCAAAATGGCGCTACCTGTTCATGTTCCTGGGTGTCCAGCTGGTTGTCATGGCGCTGCTGTCCCGCGAGGGTTACCACAAGCGAGTGTCGTACTTCATCAGGATTTTCCGCAAGCTGGACACCACTGCGTCGGGGACGTCCGGTGCCAGCTCGCCCCACGCAAGCAATCACACAGGCGGTGACGTCTACGCCAACTTGTCCCTACTGGCCAAGGCCCACGGCCGGGGCGAGGACATGCCCTACTGCCCCAAGACGTCTCCCCTGATAGGTGAGTTCACACACAGAAGTCCTAGAACTGGCAGCCCCATCTTATTTCTCTGAGTTCACCAGCTGCTGTCTTCAGTTATCCAGCCCTCCCCCCGTATCTCTTACTTCATTCCCTCTTCAGAATGAAACTGAAGAGGGAATGTTTTTTATAATGTACGCCAGAACAATACTTTCTCGTAAAAATAAAGTGGCTCAGATACGTTCTCTGGCACACTAATCAAGTAATGTGAACTGTGGGCAGTCAGAAAGCCTCTGTTGGTTTGTTGTAGAAGGGAATTTCCGAATAATTCCACACATGCAACTGTCCTTGCTAGTTAGTTGGCTACTGATCTGACCAGGTTGGATGGGTAGCGGGCTTGCCAAATCCTGGTTGGAGAATTCTGTATTTCCTGCTTATTCTGTTGTGATTCCGGGAGTCCTTCAACTAGGATTTCTGGGAAAGTTACCAGAATTTTGAGTAGACATGATATGGTGGAACCTTGGCTTCACCTATACAGTCAGGATTGGATCAAAGTTCAATGATGGCTCCTAGTAAGAGAAGGAAGGATGTGTTTTGACTTTGAGATCATTCAAACTGAGCCGAGACTTGGTGGCGGCTGATCCAACAGGTGAGTTTGTACGCTTTCACTAGAGGGACTGAATATACTTGTATTCAAATGGTCAGTTTACCTTGTGTCCAACTTCCTACTTTGTTTTTCATTGAAATGTGGATATATGCACTGAAACCAAGAGATTTGCCTACAGCAAAGGCTCCTACACTGTTTTGCTGTGCCCTTTTATGTTCCACAAGTATATGTTTGCAGTTGTTACTGACTTTGAAGTGACAAACTTCAAAGCACATAGGCTACGCTCCCCTATGTATTTATTTGGACAATGAAGCTAAAACTTTTCTCTCTATTGCAGCATTTTGGATTGGAGATACAATGGTTTTTATATGAGACGACAGAACAGCATGGATAAAAGGGGGCACACTGCATTCTGTACTGTCTCATGTAAAAGTTTTGATCTCAAATCCAAAAAACCCTGTTAGAACGAGCATGCTAGCATGGACAACCTACTGATTTTGAATTAATTTGTGTTATGATATAGGTCTAGCAATAAAATGCTGTTATGACATCGGACATCTTCTCACCCCGTTTCTCTTTTCAGGTGGACCGATCCACGTCTACTTCCCTTCCGGGTTGACACTAGCCCAAGTGGCGCGGAAGAATCCTTTGGTGGTCCGTGGGGGGCGCTACAGGCCGCCTGACTGTGAGGCGCGGCACCGCACCGCCATAATAATTCCCCACAGAAACCGGGAGCACCACCTGAAGTTCCTCCTCTACTACCTTCACCCATTCCTACAGCGACAGCAGCTCAACTACGGTATCTACGTCATCCACCAGGTGAAATGCATATGTGCAGCCACACACTTTCAGAAGGTTCATTTTTAAAGGGGCAATCTTCAGTTGCTACATACATTTTTGGATGTGTAAATGAAGATGTACCCACTTGATTCTTGAACAATACAACTTATAAATACCTCATGAGCTTAGTTCAACTCTCACACTCCATGAGAACCCAAAATATAAGCTTGTTTTACTCCAATGTTTGTAAACAGACACTGTCTAGCCTCAAAACATGGTTAAAACTGTCATGAATGGTCAGTCCTTGCATCCATAGCTCTATGAATTGGAGTGGTTACACATTTCACCAGCCCCATCCTTCAGCCTTTTACCGAAATGGGTTTGTGAAAAACACTTTATTGTTTAAACTGCTGATTGCTGTTTTCAAAGACAACATTAATGTTATCAATTGATTGTGCAATCTGTAACACAGCCTATCCGTATGAAGATGTTCTTTACACTTCCTACAATTGACCAAAAAACATTATTCAATTGGACTACCTTCTAACTGTAGTGGTGAGGCCAAGTATACATTCAGCCTAGATCAAAACCACCCTCTGGTGTCCTAACCATGGAAACACACACAGCCTTGTGGTTGAAAAATGTTCACCTGAAGGCTTAATCTTCTTAACAACTTGTAGCAATCCCTTTGCTTAAACAATAAACAAGCACTTTGTTTTACACTCACACTGTTAGTCAAGTTGGCACTGCCTGCTTGTTGTTTACCTGCAACATATGAATGCCAAGCCAACCTCTACCAAGTTAGAGCCAGGTTCATTTTGAGATGCTAAGGCATTTATCATTAGAAAGATGTTACAGCATCATGTCTAAAGCATTTATTCCTGACTCTACATGTGTGCAGTTCTTTTGCATAACCGGTGCCAGATTGCACTCGGCTCAAACAAGATAATGCAGGCTAGTAGCAGTTGAAGCATCTGCAGCAGGCTAGTAGCAGTTCAAGCATCTGTGCTGAAGCACGTGGCGCGTAAAAATTGTCTGTCCTTGGTTGCAACACTCACTAACGAGTTCCACACTGCCTCTGGAAGCAACGTCAGCACAAGAACTGTTCGTCGGGAGCTTCATGAAATGGGTTTCCATGGCCGAGCAGCTGCACACAAGCGTAAGATCACCGTGTGCAATGCCAAGTGTCGGCTGGAATGGTGTTAAGCTCGCCACGACATTGGACTCTAGAGCAGTGGAAACGCATTCTCTGGAGTGATGAATCACTCTTCACCATCTGGCAGTCCGACGGACGAATCTGGGTTTGGCGGATGCCAGGAGAATGCTACCTGCCCTAATGCATAGTGCCAACTGTAAAGTTTGGTGGAAGAGGAATAATGGTCTGGGGATGTTGTTTTTCATGGTTTGGGCTAGGCCCCTTAGTTCCAGTGAAGGGAAATCTTAACTTTGTAGCAACAGTTTGGGGAAGGCCCTATCCTGTTTCAGCATGACAATGCCCCTGTGCACAAAAAGAGGTCCATACAGAGATGGTTTGTTGAGATCAGTGTGGAAGAACTTGACTGGCCTGCACAGAGCCCTGACCTCAAACCCATCGAACACCTTTGGGATGAATTGGAATGTCGACTGCGAGCCAGGCCTTAATCGCCCAACATCAGTGCCCGACCTAACTAATGCTCTTGTGGCTGAATGGAAGGAAGTCCCCACAGCAGTGTTCCAACATCTAGAGGAAAGCCTTCCCAGAAGAGTGGAGGCTGTTATAGCAGCAAAGGGATGACCAACTCCATATTAATGCCCATGATTTTGGAATGATGTTTGACAAGCAGGTGTCCACATACTTTTTGCCATGTATATCTTTATCTACCAATAGTTCTGCTGAGACGTGCTTTTAAATGGATAGTCATAAGCTCAATGACTGGAAGTCTATGGGAACAGCTAGCATGTCATTGCGCTACCACTTGCAGCAATGCACTCCGCTACCCTTGCCACCGCTGCTAAAATAAATCCTAGGGGAAATACTGAACGTTCATATTGAATAACCTATTGTTATTTGTATAGAAACCATGTCAAGATTGAATATTTTTCAGTTGTTGCTGGCGTAAGGGTCTCTAAAAATGTCTGTTGTCCCTCTTTAGGCTGGTAATTACACGTTTAACCGGGCCAAGCTGATGAACGTTGGGTTCCGAGAGGCCATGCGGGAGGAGGACTGGGACTGCCTGTTCTTCCATGATGTGGACCTCATCCCTGAGGACGACCGCAACACCTACATGTGCGACACCAACCCCAAGCACACCGCCATCGCCATGGACAAGTTTGGATACAAGTCAGTCTATTCTCTTTTTTTTTTATTTTAGTTTGGCTTCTTTTTCCCCTCGTGGTTTATTAGTTCCTCTTTTTGGATTTTCACAAGTTTATTCAACACAATGTATTCCTTTTTAATTGTGAATACTCTAGTTCTTTCATTATGTGTGGCTTCACTCATTTCTGATTTCACTTGTTCCTTATCTGATCCTTCATTTTTATTTGAATCCGCTGTCATTCTCCTAGGCTGCCATACAAGATGTATTTCGGAGGGGTGTCAGCGCTGTCTCCACTGCACTACCTGAAGATGAACGGCTTCCCCAACAACTACTGGGGCTGGGGAGGAGAGGACGATGACATTGGAGTCAGGTGAGAGGGGGTCCTTGAGAGTTTTGGGGGTGGAGCATTGAGCCAATTCATTGAGCTATGGACCCAATGTGGTTTGTTCTGTCTAACAAAATGATACAATTTAAAGATACTGAATAATCCTATTTCTAATTGATAATAACTCAATTAAAATTCCTTTCCTTCCCTCTCTCCCATTCTCAGAGTATCCCTAGGAGGGATGTTCATCTCTCGTCCATCGGTGAAGGTGGGCCGATACAAGATGATCAAACACAAGCTGGACAAGGGAAACGACGTGAACCCCAGGAGGTATGGTACAGGACTGACACGCACGTGTGTTTGTGTGTGCATTGCATGCATGTGTTTGTGCATGGCTGGGGTCCATTCAGTAGGGTGACATGTTCAGATTCTTTTAAATAGAATGTGCTGCCTATCTGTACATTTCCATCTGCTACCTCTGAATGTTGCCCTCTGTCGAATAAGACCTAGGTCTGTTGAATAAACCCACAGTCCATCACTAAACTCCCCTCTCCCTGCCTCCCCGTAGGTTCAACATGCTGGCCAAGACGCGTCAGACGTGGAAGCTGGACGGCATGAACACAGTGGAGTATGAGGTGCTGTCACGTGACTACTTCCCCCTCTACACCAACATCACTGTGCACATCGGCACAGAGGCAGGCCTGCATGCCACGGCCCCGTCCCCCAAGATCCCTGCCAAAGTCCCAGCAAAGCCGCCGGTCGAAGCCCCCGCCAAACCTCTAGCCAAGCTCCGACAGAAACAACAGAACCACTGACTTGGACCACCTTTACCCACTCCACTCCCATCCACCACCCTCCTGCCGCCAACTCTCCCCTCCTAACTTATGCCTGGGAGCAGGGATGTGACAGAGGGGCCCTGGGCCCTTAAAGCGCTCCTTTCTTTGCCTTCACCCTTCAACTGAACCTCATATCAATGCCTACAGGCGGCAGGTAGCCTAGTGTTGGGCCAGTAACCGAAAGGTTGCTAGATCGAATCCCCGAGCTAACAAGGTAAAAATCTGTTGTTCTGCCCCTGAGCAAGGCTGTTAACCCACTGTTCCTAGGCTGTCATTGTGAATAAGAATTAGTTCTTAACTGACTTGCGTAGTTAAATAAAATAAAAAAATACAGTGGGGAGAGGTGGGTGGCTCCCCCTATTGGACTAGAGGCCATTATACACACGCATGCCTTTTCCTTCTGTTCCTTCCTCTGATCTGATCAGCATTCTCAACTAAAACGTTATCAATAGTATAGCAGAGACTCTGAACTGAAGACCAATGCTCTCCACTGCCTAGATAGAATCTGTGGGCCGAGGCTTTGTCTGTCTGGATGAATTACTGTAGCATTCTCCACCCTAGTTCTGATTCTCCAGCTATATCTCACCACTCCACTGACTTTGACTCTATGAAAGGTACTTATGATAGAAGAGAGGAAAAAAGACGGACTCTATGAGTTTATATCGCTGCCGAAAACCCCTGTTGCCTTAGCAACCTGTCTTGTTCTATTTGTCCTTTTAGTAGAACTTCAGGTCGAGAGTTATGAATGGAACCGGTTTCTAGTGATAGATAGCAAGATTAGGGGATAGAATAAATGCATGACAAACCATTTTATGCTACTGATATTGCAATAGCATATGGGTCTTTCTGCCAATTAGGTGCCTTCATTTCACCCAATTTTAACATTCTGCCATAAAGAGCACATGTTCAAAGCATGTTTTCCCATCTTGAGGTTAAAAATTAAAGAAATTACCATAGTAAGTGCCAAATAAAGTAACAGGGTTGACCGTAACAGGGTTAAATCAGCCATAAATCCCCCCGTGACAGAGGGAATGGAAGCTTGTGTGCAACAGGGAGGGGCAATTTAATGCAAATTAAATTGTTCAAACATTTCTAGCCTGTCTATTTATGGGTAACAGGGTAGACTTGTTATGTTCAACCTGCTCTGTTTCCCACAACAAAAAAAAAAAGAAAATTGCCAAAAAGAGTAGAACCAGCTCACCTGCTTGTACGTTATGATTTGACCAGAGAAATATTTAAAAAGGAATTTCACCATATTAAAACGAGAGTTCAGTTTTGTTTTTTTTGTTTTTTACTTTAAAATGAATCACTAATCACATGAAACAATGAAGTCTTCAGAAATTACTTTATCAAAGCAACAAAATAACTAGGGCTTTCAAATTAAGTGGGTTAAAATCTTCCTAGAAGTCACAGGATGCTTAGAGGGAAATGTCAAAATGCGGAATTTTGGCAGTTTAAAAAGTCTTTATTCACATTAAATCAGATTTATAAAATGTTCCATGTGGTCAGTATTAATGGGCACTTCATTTAATATAACAGGCTTTTAATATTTGTAACAGGCACTAATTTCGGAACGACCCATATGTAACTGATTTTACAGTTTAATATTATACGAAGTGAAGCTGCTATCCTGAATATTGACAGGGGTAAGTGCTGTTTGCAGTTAGCATGGCAGTCACCCCCTGGGCCCATCTTCATAAAGCGTCTGAGTAGGAGTGCAGATCTAGGATCAGGTTCTCTGTGTCCATATCAAATTCATTATGACCTTAAAGGCAACCATGATCCTAGATCAGAACACCTAGTATGAGGCACCTGCACAATACAGGCCCTGAATATCAGGCTGATTTATTGAAGGATTTTCTCACAGTAGGTTCACAGTTCTGGCACAGCTTTTTGGTATGTTTGGGTTTCATCACTACAATCAGAATGTGTCTTTTCTCCAGTTATCTCCTTCAATCTCTAGATTGCATTGATGTGGGGTTGCATTTTGCCTTGTGTCGAATAGAAATGATCAATGCACTGCCTTCAGGTGGGCTGGCTATATTCACATCAGATTGGTGGTTTGTCTTTGCCATTTGTTTTTTTTTTATGTTATTGTTTATTACCTTATGGAGCTTTTATGTTGGTTTCCTATGATTGTCAACGTAGCTTAAAACGGAGGGATTCAAGTCCTAGTGGGCTCTCCATAGTCAGAGACTTGGGATCTGTCTCCATACTCTAAATTGGCTGAACGGTTTGAAAACCAGGAGAGCTGAAAACCAGGAACTTTGTCCATGGGTGACCAGAAACCACTATAACTAATTAGGTCTATAAACAGAATCAGGCACTGGTAAGTGATGTGAAAACTGGTGCCCGTTGACTGTGTAGTACACTCATTGGTTGTACTTATTCTGCTGAAGCACTGATTTTTAAAGATTGATATAGGTAAACTGGGTTAGCATTTACAGCATTTCCCCACTAGCCATTCTTTCATTTTGTGCTAAAATCTGTCACCCCTAGAATTCCCCAGTGCAATGTCCTCCTCACTGCATGGCTTGTCCTCTGACTTTCCTCTTTGCACACTGTCTGGACCCCCCTGACCAATATGATTGTTTAATCTAGATCCCTACTGGGAATTGAACCTCTGTGTGTGTGCATCACATAGAGGACTCGGGCCACTTGGCTGAAACCAAAGATGGCTTAGAGAGAAAGCATTGGACGCCTGATAGTTGTGCTGGCGGTTGCATGGTGACATGGGAATAGATGGGATTCCACTGACTCCAGGTATGCTGAGGTTTGTGTGTTTTTGTGTGTGCGCTACTATCTGATCTAGGAATCTCCTGGATGACCTGCTTCACTATGTAGTCTGTCTTTACCTTTTCTACTCCATATGAAGCCTGATTATGCATGACACAGAGACCCTGTATTAGATGAGTGGAATGTACAGAGAACCACACACAGACCACTACAGCGTGACTTCACATTTGAGTCTCCTGAAGCATGCTACAGTGTATGCTTGTGTAGTGATTCGTAAGACGTATGCTACATGCACCATGTACCTTTTTTAACACTTCATGCAGTGGTTTATTACATCATGATATGTCTATTTGTACTTTTCAGTTTGCTTCGGTTGATGTATAACTTGACTTTCACTCCATTATGATGTGGATATGCTGTCCAGGGTGCCTGCACCAGAAGATGGAGTTCACCGCAGGGCATTGAAAATGTAACAAGGACAATGTGATTTAATTCCTCCTCTCTCAATGAAGTCTGCACAGTCCAGAGTGGCCTTATACAACGATTAATAAACAAAAAGATTAGTCAAACACCTGTGAAGTTCCGTCTGACTGGGTGACGTGGGATACCATTTCTGTAGCTGAACATGGCTCTGGTTGACGGTCTTGCAAGAGGCCATTTTGTACACTTGTAAATTAGTCTGGCTGAGACAGCTCTCGGTCACAGCTCTTGGCTGTGGAGTCACGTGGGTCGCGTCAGCCAGGCTATTTGTGGAAAGTGACTTATTCTTAAGAGTAAGAAATATTGAACAACTTTTTGTCATAAATTATACAAAACAAATGCTTTTTACAAGGGAAACAGGGAACAGGGTTGGAGAGCCATGATGTACAGAGTCAAATGTATGACATGGTGCTAAAGATGCAACTGATTTACAAGAGGAATAAGATTCCCAGAACAGATAGTTTTTTTCATTCCAATTGCCTCTGTAAAGTTGCACCTAACCAGATGTGCAAATTTGGAGCCGTACTGTAACATAATGTAGCGTTAAAGACGTGATAGTACTTTCAAGATCATCCCTAAATCCTTACTCAACCTTAACTCGCTCTAAGGTTTCCTTCTTACCAGTGCAAGAAAGCATTTATTGTTGCTTTAATTTTTTTTCTTCGTCTACTGTAGTGGTAAATTGTCACTTTTGGATACGTATAGTTTCGCTGGATATTAGAATGATTAAATTCCTTAATCCCACCTCCCAAATATAATATTCACCCTCTCTCCATAAACATGTCAGACTAAGGGGAGTGGCCCACCCTCTGGAGAAGCAGTCAAATCAACTATTTCACAAACACTCCATAACCTTATGACTTATTTAAACATCACATCCTCAAACTTCACTACCCTCCCTCCTTTAGTCTCCACCTTGTTCTGCTCTAACTGAACAGCGTTGCATATATCCAGATTATATACCTGTCCTGCCACTTACACAAACCGTAGCCACATTCCCCCCCCCCCCCCCACTAAAATATTAACAAATACCTAAATAGGTGTTGTCATGGGTACTGATACGAAGGGTGGCTCAGAATCACTCGGTTCAAGCCAATCCTTAGCTTCTGCCACTTGTCAATAATTATCCACCACTGCTCACTGATAGGCTACATTCTAATCTGGGGGGGTGCCAATAGGGCAAGGGGTTGGTTTGAGACTCACACCCTGTCTGTTCAAACCCCTAGACACTTATTTTAGATCTGAAAGGATTATATGGATGTGTACACGATATGGTCATAGCTCCAGGAAGGTGGCGCTATCCATTCATAGGGAAACGGTCTGCTTCTGGTCAGGGGTCTGTAAGGGGTGCACAGTGGATTGGATGCACACACACGCACAAGTGGTTTGATCAACAGTTAAACATTTAAATAGGTGAATTGATTATCATATCGCATGAATATGTAGTGATCCTTCTCCAAGACAATGAATGAGGACCTTTCACCAATCGTCTTGACCTTAGGATTTGACATTATTGAGCATTCTAGAGTAAAATTAGCAGGATGAAACAAAGGAGCAATGGGCCATAAGTCATGTAACACAAACTGAAACTAACAGTAACATCCCTCCCCTTTTCTCTTGGAAAATGTACAGTCACTGGATAACAAACTGGATGACCTCATTTCGAGTCTCTTATCAACAGGACCTGAAAAACGGTAATATCCTATATTTCTCAGTCGTGGCTGAACGAGGACATGGACAATATACATCTTGCTGGTTTTTCATCATCAAGACCAGACAGCAGAATAGTGTCTCTGTTAACAGCTGGTTCGCGATCTGTAATGTTATGGAAGTCTCAAGTTTTTGCTCACCTGAGTTAGAATACCTCATGATAAGCTGCAGACCATACTATTTACGAAGTGACCCACATGAACAAATGCTACAGAAGACTATAGTACTTACTATAGAATTCTATAATAAGCCGTAGTATACTATACTACACACTAGTATCCCTCAATTATGTGTAGTACTTACTATAGAATGCTTTAGTATACTGTAGAATACTATAGTAAATACTACAGTACTTACTATAAAAGCACTGTAGTCAATTCTACAGTAATGTCTGCAAAAACACTACACTTTTTTAACTACAGTATTTCATTTGCATATACACTGCCCATTCCCCTCCCCCATATCGCAATTTGTGCCACCCGGAAGTGAGAAACCAACATGCCAAGTAGAGATGATATATTGTGTTCCCTACAGTTTGTATAAAAGAGCAGAAGTGCTGAACAATCCATTTAGACCCCAGCCCTACCTAGCTACAGATTGTAGAAAATGTGCTCTTTTACTATTTCTGCTGTAGGTTTCCTAAAGCAGAAAGCCTCCACTTCTACAGTGCCTTCAGAAAGAATTCAGACACCTTGACTTTTTCCACATTTTGTTACGTTAGCCTTATTCTAAAATGTATATAAAATCCTCAGCAATGTTCTCACACTACCTCAAAATGACAAAGCGTAAACAGGTTTTTTAACATTTATACAAGAGTATTCAAAATTAAAACAGATACATTATTTACGTACAGTTGAAGTCAGAAGTTTACATACACCTTAGCCAAATACCTTTAAACTTCATTTTTCACAATTCTTAACATTTAGTGCAAGTAAAAATTCCCTGTCTTGGGTCAGTTAGGATCACCACTTTATTTTAAGAATGTGAAATGTCAGAATAATAGTAGAGGGATTTATTTCAGCTTTTATTTCTTTCATCACATTCCCAGTGGGTCAGAAGTTTACATAATTAGTATTTGGTAGCATTGCCTTTAAATTGTTTAACTTAGGTCAAACGTTTTGGGTAGCCTTCCACGAGCTTCCCACAATAAGTTGGGTGAGTTTTGGCCCATTCCTCCTGACAGAGCTGGTGTAACTGAGTCAGGTTTGTAGGCCTCCTTGCTCGCACACGCCTTTTCAGTTCTGCCCACAAATTTTCTATAGGATTGAGGTCAGGGCTTTGTGATGGCCACTCCAAGACCTTGACTTTGTTGTCCTTAAGCCATTTTGCCACAACTTTGGAAGTATGCTTAGGGTCATTGTCCATTTTGGAAGCCCCATTTGCGACTAAGCTTTAACTTCCTGACTGATGTCTTGAGATGTTGCTTCAATATATCCACATAATTTTCTTTCCTCACGATGCCATCTATTTTGTGAAGTGCACCAGTCCCTCCTGCAGCAAAGCACCCTCACAACATGATGCTGCCACCCCCGTGCTTCACAGTTGGGATGGTGTTCTTCGGCTTGCAAGCCTCCCTCTTTCCTCCAAACATAAGGATGGTCATTATGGCCAAACCGTTCTATTTTTGTTTCATCAGACCAGAGGACATTTCTCAAAAAAGTACAATCTTTATCCCCACGTGCAGTTGCAAACCGTAGTCTGGCTTTTTTGGGGCGGTTTTGGAGCAGTGGCTTCTTCCTTGCTGAGCCGCTTTTCAGGTTATGTCGATATAGAACTCGTTTTACTGTGGATATACAGTGCCTTGCGAAAGTATTCGGCACCCTTGAACTTTTCGACCTTTGCCACATTTCAGGCTTCAAACATAAAGATATAAAACTATTTTTTTGTGAAGAATCAACAACAAGTGGGACACAATCATGAAGTGGAACGAAATTTATTGGATATTTCAAACTTTTTTAACAAATAAAAAACTGAAAAATTGGGCGCGCAAAATTATTCAGCCCCCTTAAGTTAATACTTTGTAGCGCCACCTTTTGCTGCGATTACAGCTGTAAGTCGGTTGGGGTATGTCTATCAGTTTTGCACATCGAGAGACTGAAATTTTTGCCCATTCCTCCTTGCAAAACAGCTCGAGCTCAGTGAGGTTGGATGGAGAGCGTTTGTGAACAGCAGTTTTCAGTTCTTTCCACAGATTCTCGATTGGATTCAGGTCTGGACTTTGACTTGGCCATTCTAACACCTGGATATGTTTATTTGTGAACCATTCCATTGTAGATTTTGCTTTATGCTTTGGATCATTGTCTTGTTGGAAGACAAATCTCCGTCCCAGTCTCAGGTCTTTTGCAGACTCCATCTGGTTTTCTTCCAGAATGGTCCTGTATTTGGCTCCATCCATCTTCCCATCAATTTTAACCATCTTCCCTGCCCCTGCTGAAGAAAAGCAGGCCCAAACCATGATGCTGCCACCACCATGTTTGACAGTGGGGATGGTGTGTTCAGGGTGATGAGCTGTGTTGCTTTTACGCCAAACATAACATTTTGCATTGTTGCCAAAAAGTTCGATTTTGGTTTCATCTGACCAGAGCACCTTCTTCCACATGTTTGGTGTGTCTCCCAGGTGGCTAGTGGCAAACTTTAAACAACACTTTTTATGGATATCTTTAAGAAATGGCAGATTTGTGCAGTATACGACTGATTGTTGTCCTATGGACAGAGTCTCCCACCTCAGCTGTAGATCTCTGCAGTTCATCCAGAGTGATCATGGGCCTCTTGGCTGCATCTCTGATCAGTCTTCTCCTTGTATGAGCTGAAAGTTTAGAGGGACGGCCGGGTCTTCGTCAATTTGCAATGGTCTGATACTCCTTCCATTTCAATATTATCGCTTGCACAGTGCTCCTTGGGATGTTTAAAGCTTGGGAAATATTTTTGTATCCAAATCCGGCTTTAAACTTCTCCACAACAGTATCTCGGACCTGCCTGGTGTGTTCCTTGTTCTTCATGATGCTCTCTGCGCTTTAAACGGACCTCTGAGACTATCACAGAGCAGGTGCATTTATACGGAGACTTGATTACACACAGGTGGATTCTATTTATCATCATTAGTCATTTAGGTCAACATTGGATCATTCAGAGATCCTCACTGAACTTCTGGAGAGAGTTTGCTGCACTGAAAGTAAAGGGGCTGAATAATTTTGCACGGCCAATTTTTCAGTTTTTTATTTGTTAAAAAAGTTTGAAATATCCAATAAATTTCGTTCCACTTCATAATTGTGTCCCACTTGTTGTTGATTCTTCACAAAAAATTACAGTTGTATATCTTTGTTTGAAGCCTGAAATGTGGCAAAAGGTCAAAGTTCAAGGGGGCCGAATACTTTCGCAAGCACTGTAGATCATTTTGTACCCGTTTCCTCCAGCATCTTCACAAGGTCCTTTGCTGTTGTTCTGGGATTGATTTGCACTTGTCGCACCAGGGAACATTCATCTCTAGGAGACAGAATGCGTCTCCTTCCTGAGCGGTGTGACGGCTGAGTGGACTTATGGTGTTTATACTTGCGAACTATTGTTTGTACAGATTAATGTAGTACCTTCAGGCATTTGGAAATTGCTCCCAAGGATGAACCAGACTTGTGGAGGTCTTCAATTGTTTTTCTGAGGTCTTGGCTGATTTATTTTGATTTTCCCATGATGTCAAGCAAAGAGGAACTGAGTTTCAAGGTAGGCCTTGAAATACATCCACAGGTACACCTCAAGTGATGTCAATTAGCCTATCAGAAGCTTCTAAAGCCATGAAATCGTTTTCTGGAATTTTCCAAGCTGTTTAAAGGCACATTCAACTTTGTGTATGTAAACTTCTGACCCACTGGAATTGTGATACAGTGAAATAATCTGTCCGTAAACAATTGTTGGAAAAATGACTTGTGTCATGCACAAAGTAGATGTCCTAAACGACTTGCCAAAACTATAGTTTAACAATAAATTTGTGGAGTGGTTGAAAAACGAGTTTTAATGACTCCAACCTAAGTGAATGTAAACTTCTGACGTCAACTGTAAGTATTCAGACCCTTTACTATGAGACTCAAAATTGAGCTCAGGTGCATCTTGTTTCCAGACCATCCTTGATGTTTCTACAACTAGATTGGAGTCCACCTGTGGTAAATTCAATTGATTGGACATGATTTGGAAAGGCACACACCTGTCTACATAAGGTCCCACTGTTGACAGTGCATAGCAGAAACCAAGCCATGACGTCAAAGGATTTGTCAGAGATCCGAGACAGGATTGTATTGAGGCACAGATCTGGGGAAGGGTAGAGCATGTCTACAGCATTGAAGGTCCCCAAGAACACAGTGGCCTCCATTCTTAAATGGAAGAAGTTTGGAACCACCAAGAAAGACTCTTCCTAGAGCTGGCCACCTGGCCACACTGAGAAATCGGGGGAGAAGGGCCTTGGTCAGGGAGGTGACCAAGAACCCGATGGTCACTCTGACAGAGCTCTAGAGTTCCTCTGT